>NW_026690046.1:0-193196 GCF_943734765.1 Anopheles ziemanni | reverse complement strand
TTAGAAGGTGCTACGAAGCACTTTGTACGTTATTCCACGCACATCCAAACAACTTAAAAGGTGCTAAGAAGCACTTTGTACGTAATTCCACCCACATCCAAACAACTTAGAAGGTGCTAAGAAGCACTTTGTACGTAATTCCACCCACATCCAAACAACTTAGAAGGTGCTACGAAGCACTTTGTACGTTATTCCACCCGCATCCAAACAACTTAGAAGGTGCTACGTAGCACTTTGTACGTAATTCCACGCACATCCAAACAACTTAGAAGGTGCTACGTAGCACTTTGTACGTAATTCCACCCGCATCCAAAGAACTTAGAAGGTGCTACGAAGCACTTTGTACGTAATTCCACGCACATCCAAACAACTTAAAAGGTGCTACGTAGCACTTTGTACGTAATTCCACCCGCATCCAAACAACTTAGAAGGTGCTAAGAAGCACTTTGTACGTAATTCCACCCGCATCCAAACAACTTAGAAGGTGCTACGTAGCACTTTGTACGTAATTCCACCCACATCCAAACAACTTAGAAGGTGCTAAGAAGCACTTTGTACGTAATTCCACCCACATCCAAACAACTTAGAAGGTGCTACGAAGCACTTTGTACGTTATTCCACGCACATCCAAACAACTTAAAAGGTGCTAAGAAGCACTTTGTACGTAATTCCACCCACATCCAAACAACTTAGAAGGTGCTAAGAAGCACTTTGTACGTAATTCCACCCACATCCAAACAACTTAGAAGGTGCTACGAAGCACTTTGTACGTTATTCCACGCACATCCAAACAACTTAAAAGGTGCTAAGAAGCACTTTGTACGTAATTCCACCCGCATCCAAACAACTTAGAAGGTGCTACGTAGCACTTTGTACGTAATTCCACCCGCATCCAAACAACTTAGAAGGTGCTAAGAAGCACTTTGTACGTAATTCCACCCACATCCAAACAACTTAGAAGGTGCTAAGAAGCACTTTGTACGTAATTCCACCCGCATCCAAACAACTTAGAAGGTGCTACGTAGCACTTTGTACGTAATTCCACCCACATCCAAACAACTTAGAAGGTGCTACGAAGCACTTTGTACGTTATTCCACGCACATCCAAACAACTTAAAAGGTGCTAAGAAGCACTTTGTACGTAATTCCACCCACATCCAAACAACTTAGAAGGTGCTAAGAAGCACTTTGTACGTAATTCCACCCACATCCAAACAACTTAGAAGGTGCTAAGAAGCACTTTGTACGTAATTCCACCCGCATCCAAACAACTTAGAAGGTGCTACGTAGCACTTTGTACGTAATTCCACGCACATCCAAACAACTTAGAAGGTGCTACGTAGCACTTTGTACGTAATTCCACCCGCATCCAAAGAACTTAGAAGGTGCTACGAAGCACTTTGTACGTAATTCCACGCACATCCAAACAACTTAAAAGGTGCTACGTAGCACTTTGTACGTAATTCCACCCGCATCCAAACAACTTAGAAGGTGCTAAGAAGCACTTTGTACGTAATTCCACCCGCATCCAAACAACTTAGAAGGTGCTACGTAGCACTTTGTACGTAATTCCACCCACATCCAAACAACTTAGAAGGTGCTAAGAAGCACTTTGTACGTAATTCCACCCACATCCAAACAACTTAGAAGGTGCTACGAAGCACTTTGTACGTTATTCCACGCACATCCAAACAACTTAAAAGGTGCTAAGAAGCACTTTGTACGTAATTCCACCCACATCCAAACAACTTAGAAGGTGCTAAGAAGCACTTTGTACGTAATTCCACCCACATCCAAACAACTTAGAAGGTGCTACGAAGCACTTTGTACGTTATTCCACGCACATCCAAACAACTTAAAAGGTGCTAAGAAGCACTTTGTACGTAATTCCACCCGCATCCAAACAACTTAGAAGGTGCTACGTAGCACTTTGTACGTAATTCCACCCGCATCCAAACAACTTAGAAGGTGCTAAGAAGCACTTTGTACGTAATTCCACCCACATCCAAACAACTTAGAAGGTGCTACGAAGCACTTTGTACGTTATTCCACCCACATCCAAACAACTTAGAAGGTGCTACGTAGCACTTTGTACGTAATTCCACCCGCATCCAAACAACTTAGAAGGTGCTAAGAAGCACTTTGTACGTAATTCCACCCGCATCCAAACAACTTAGAAGGTGCTACGTAGCACTTTGTACGTAATTCCACCCGCATCCAAACAACTTAAAAGGTGCTACGTAGCACTTTGTACGTAATTCCACGCACATCCAAACAGCTTAGAAGGTGCTAAGAAGCACTTTGTACGTAATTCCACCCACATCCAAACAACTTAGAAGGTGCTAAGAAGCACTTTGTACGTAATTCCACCCGCATCCAAACAACTTAGAAGGTGCTACGTAGCACTTTGTACGTAATTCCACCCGCATCCAAACAACTTAAAAGGTGCTACGTAGCACTTTGTACGTAATTCCACGCACATCCAAACAGCTTAGAAGGTGCTAAGAAGCACTTTGTACGTAATTCCACCCACATCCAAACAACTTAGAAGGTGCTAAGAAGCACTTTGTACGTAATTCCACCCGCATCCAAACAACTTAGAAGGTGCTACGTAGCACTTTGTACGTAATTCCACCCACATCCAAACAACTTAGAAGGTGCTAAGAAGCACTTTGTACGTAATTCCACCCGCATCCAAACAACTTAGAAGGTGCTACGAAGCACTTTGTACGTAATTCCACGCACATCCAAACAACTTAAAAGGTGCTACGTAGCACTTTGTACGTAATTCCACCCGCATCCAAACAACTTAGAAGGTGCTAAGAAGCACTTTGTACGTAATTCCACCCGCATCCAAACAACTTAGAAGGTGCTACGTAGCACTTTGTACGTAATTCCACGCACATCCAAACAACTTAGAAGGTGCTACGTAGCACTTTGTACGTAATTCCACCCGCATCCAAAGAACTTAGAAGGTGCTACGAAGCACTTTGTACGTAATTCCACGCACATCCAAACAACTTAAAAGGTGCTACGTAGCACTTTGTACGTAATTCCACCCGCATCCAAACAACTTAGAAGGTGCTAAGAAGCACTTTGTACGTAATTCCACCCGCATCCAAACAACTTAGAAGGTGCTACGTAGCACTTTGTACGTAATTCCACCCACATCCAAACAACTTAGAAGGTGCTAAGAAGCACTTTGTACGTAATTCCACCCACATCCAAACAACTTAAAAGGTGCTAAGAAGCACTTTGTACGTAATTCCACCCACATCCAAACAACTTAGAAGGTGCTAAGAAGCACTTTGTACGTAATTCCACCCACATCCAAACAACTTAGAAGGTGCTACGAAGCACTTTGTACGTTATTCCACGCACATCCAAACAACTTAAAAGGTGCTAAGAAGCACTTTGTACGTAATTCCACCCGCATCCAAACAACTTAGAAGGTGCTACGTAGCACTTTGTACGTAATTCCACCCGCATCCAAACAACTTAGAAGGTGCTAAGAAGCACTTTGTACGTAATTCCACCCACATCCAAACAACTTAGAAGGTGCTACGAAGCACTTTGTACGTTATTCCACGCACATCCAAACAACTTAAAAGGTGCTAAGAAGCACTTTGTACGTAATTCCACCCACATCCAAACAACTTAGAAGGTGCTAAGAAGCACTTTGTACGTAATTCCACCCGCATCCAAACAACTTAGAAGGTGCTACGTAGCACTTTGTACGTAATTCCACCCGCATCCAAACAACTTAAAAGGTGCTACGTAGCACTTTGTACGTAATTCCACGCACATCCAAACAGCTTAGAAGGTGCTAAGAAGCACTTTGTACGTAATTCCACCCACATCCAAACAACTTAGAAGGTGCTAAGAAGCACTTTGTACGTAATTCCACCCGCATCCAAACAACTTAGAAGGTGCTACGTAGCACTTTGTACGTAATTCCACGCACATCCAAACAACTTAGAAGGTGCTACGTAGCACTTTGTACGTAATTCCACCCGCATCCAAAGAACTTAGAAGGTGCTACGAAGCACTTTGTACGTAATTCCACGCACATCCAAACAACTTAAAAGGTGCTACGTAGCACTTTGTACGTAATTCCACCCGCATCCAAACAACTTAGAAGGTGCTAAGAAGCACTTTGTACGTAATTCCACCCGCATCCAAACAACTTAGAAGGTGCTACGTAGCACTTTGTACGTAATTCCACCCACATCCAAACAACTTAGAAGGTGCTAAGAAGCACTTTGTACGTAATTCCACCCACATCCAAACAACTTAGAAGGTGCTACGAAGCACTTTGTACGTTATTCCACGCACATCCAAACAACTTAAAAGGTGCTAAGAAGCACTTTGTACGTAATTCCACCCACATCCAAACAACTTAGAAGGTGCTAAGAAGCACTTTGTACGTAATTCCACCCACATCCAAACAACTTAGAAGGTGCTACGAAGCACTTTGTACGTTATTCCACGCACATCCAAACAACTTAAAAGGTGCTACGTAGCACTTTGTACGTAATTCCACCCGCATCCAAACAACTTAGAAGGTGCTACGTAGCACTTTGTACGTAATTCCACCCGCATCCAAACAACTTAGAAGGTGCTAAGAAGCACTTTGTACGTAATTCCACCCACATCCAAACAACTTAAAAGGTGCTACGAAGCACTTTGTACGTAATTCCACCCACATCCAAACAACTTAAAAGGTGCTACGTAGCACTTTGTACGTAATTCCACCCGCATCCAAACAACTTAGAAGGTGCTAAGAAGCACTTTGTACGTAATTCCACCCGCATCCAAACAACTTAGAAGGTGCTACGTAGCACTTTGTACGTAATTCCACCCGCATCCAAACAACTTAAAAGGTGCTACGTAGCACTTTGTACGTAATTCCACGCACATCCAAACAGCTTAGAAGGTGCTAAGAAGCACTTTGTACGTAATTCCACCCACATCCAAACAACTTAGAAGGTGCTAAGAAGCACTTTGTACGTAATTCCACCCGCATCCAAACAACTTAGAAGGTGCTACGTAGCACTTTGTACGTAATTCCACCCGCATCCAAACAACTTAAAAGGTGCTACGTAGCACTTTGTACGTAATTCCACCCACATCCAAACAGCTTAGAAGGTGCTAAGAAGCACTTTGTACGTAATTCCACCCACATCCAAACAACTTAGAAGGTGCTAAGAAGCACTTTGTACGTAATTCCACCCGCATCCAAACAACTTAGAAGGTGCTACGTAGCACTTTGTACGTAATTCCACCCACATCCAAACAACTTAGAAGGTGCTAAGAAGCACTTTGTACGTAATTCCACCCGCATCCAAACAACTTAGAAGGTGCTACGAAGCACTTTGTACGTAATTCCACGCACATCCAAACAACTTAAAAGGTGCTACGTAGCACTTTGTACGTAATTCCACCCGCATCCAAACAACTTAGAAGGTGCTAAGAAGCACTTTGTACGTAATTCCACCCACATCCAAACAACTTAGAAGGTGCTACGAAGCACTTTGTACGTAATTCCACCCGCATCCAAAGAACTTAGAAGGTGCTACGAAGCACTTTGTACGTAATTCCACGCACATCCAAACAGCTTAGAAGGTGCTAAGAAGCACTTTGTACGTAATTCCACCCACATCCAAACAACCCAGTCTCCCGAACACGTGCTTTTTCGACAAGCTTGTCGGCCGGGTTTTATTAAAAGCTCGGCGGCCGAAAAATCCGGCGTAGGCGGCCGAAAAAGGTGTCGGTTTTCAAGCGCTTCGGCGTGTCCCTTTAAAAAAGTTCTTGTAAGAAGCCAAAAAGTTGATTCTTTTGGCAACGTTGCCACTTTTACGTGTGGGTTGCTCGCCCTGTGTGTTTGCCTCGCGTATTATTTCTCCGATACACGTATTTTTGCTTCTCTTCCAACAGTCTTGACTCTGCTTTGCTAGGGAATAGACGTGCTCTCCGTTCACTCGCGAATCATCCGTCGTGGTTATGGTGCGCTGTTGGATCCAACGCTCGACTCAAGTCTCGATGTTCCGTTCAATGCCATGCCTGGGATCTGAAAGTAAATAGTCGGTAATGTCTGGGCTATTCCTTGCCACGAAAACGGACACGTTATACATCAAATATTAATCGATGCTATGTGATGTGCCGTTCGCTTCGTGAACGCATTGCGAATGAAGAACGTTCATTCTTTAATGTGTTTTGACCACTATGAATTGAGGAACGTACATTTTCCACAAAATAGGGGTTTTTTTGAACGACATATTTTTATTTGAAAAATCGTTTGCGCATCATCTCGTAACTTTCTGATGCCGATGGCTCATCAGGGACCTTATGAAGATGATTTAAGGTCCTTACACACGAACGGTAGCTGGAACGATCTTGCGGTCTTCCACAAAATGTTAGTTCGGAACAATACGAAAGTTTTTACTCGTACAGGACGGCTCTAATACCGTTCTTTCCACCTTGAATCCGCTCAAAAGTTAAAATGTATAACTAACTAAAATTAAAATATCCGAGCATGTTATATATTATGGATTTATGGTTCATCGATCTGCAACAGAATTACAACTAGCAAAAAGATAACAAATTAGAGCAAAACCTAAATGATGGACATCCAGAGGTGCATGAAGCATAGAAAATAACATACGCTTATGGACGCGGTGCGTGGGGACGCAGCGTGTGTGAGTGGGGCGCGGTGCAAGTTCTACGCGTTGAAACGCACACGCTCTCAGCTCGCCGTGCACCGCACACACTCTCATCGCGTGTTCTCTACCCACGTACGAGTGGAAGCAAGAGCGAATGCGAGATTAGAGCGAGAGATCCGAGCCAGTGGCCGAAAATTTTAGGCTGGGAACTTAGAAGGTGCTACGTAGCACTTTGTACGTAATTCCACCCACATCCAAACAACTTAGAAGGTGCTAAGAAGCACTTTGTACGTAATTCCACCCGCATCCAAACAACTTAGAAGGTGCTACGAAGCACTTTGTACGTAATTCCACGCACATCCAAACAACTTAGAAGGTGCTACGTAGCACTTTGTACGTAATTCCACCCGCATCCAAACAACTTAGAAGGTGCTACGAAGCACTTTGTACGTAATTCCACCCACATCCAAACAACTTAGAAGGTGCTAAGAAGCACTTTGTACGTAATTCCACCCACATCCAAACAACTTAGAAGGTGCTAAGAAGCACTTTGTACGTAATTCCACCCGCATCCAAACAACTTAGAAGGTGCTACGTAGCACTTTGTACGTAATTCCACGCACATCCAAACAACTTAGAAGGTGCTACGAAGCACTTTGTACGTAATTCCACGCACATCCAAACAGCTTAGAAGGTGCTAAGAAGCACTTTGTACGTAATTCCACCCACATCCAAACAACTTAGAAGGTGCTACGTAGCACTTTGTACGTAATTCCACCCACATCCAAACAACTTAGAAGGTGCTAAGAAGCACTTTGTACGTAATTCCACCCGCATCCAAACAACTTAGAAGGTGCTACGAAGCACTTTGTACGTAATTCCACGCACATCCAAACAACTTAGAAGGTGCTACGTAGCACTTTGTACGTAATTCCACCCACATCCAAACAACTTAGAAGGTGCTAAGAAGCACTTTGTACGTAATTCCACCCACATCCAAACAACTTAGAAGGTGCTACGAAGCACTTTGTACGTTATTCCACGCACATCCAAACAACTTAAAAGGTGCTACGTAGCACTTTGTACGTAATTCCACCCGCATCCAAACAACTTAGAAGGTGCTACGAAGCACTTTGTACGTAATTCCACCCGCATCCAAACAACTTAGAAGGTGCTAAGAAGCACTTTGTACGTAATTCCACCCACATCCAAACAACTTAGAAGGTGCTAAGAAGCACTTTGTACGTAATTCCACCCGCATCCAAACAACTTAGAAGGTGCTAAGAAGCACTTTGTACGTAATTCCACCCACATCCAAACAACTTAAAAGGTGCTACGTAGCACTTTGTACGTAATTCCACCCGCATCCAAACAACTTAGAAGGTGCTACGAAGCACTTTGTACGTAATTCCACCCACATCCAAACAGCTTAGAAGGTGCTACGTAGCACTTTGTACGTAATTCCACCCACATCCAAACAACTTAGAAGGTGCTACGTAGCACTTTGTACGTAATTCCACCCACATCCAAACAACTTAGAAGGTGCTAAGAAGCACTTTGTACGTAATTCCACCCACATCCAAACAGCTTAGAAGGTGCTACGAAGCACTTTGTACGTAATTCCACCCGCATCCAAACAACTTAGAAGGTGCTACGAAGCACTTTGTACGTAATTCCACGCACATCCAAACAACTTAGAAGGTGCTACGTAGCACTTTGTACGTAATTCCACCCGCATCCAAAGAACTTAGAAGGTGCTACGAAGCACTTTGTACGTAATTCCACGCACATCCAAACAACTTAAAAGGTGCTACGTAGCACTTTGTACGTAATTCCACCCACATCCAAACAGCTTAGAAGGTGCTACGAAGCACTTTGTACGTAATTCCACCCGCATCCAAACAACTTAGAAGGTGCTACGAAGCACTTTGTACGTAATTCCACGCACATCCAAACAACTTAGAAGGTGCTACGTAGCACTTTGTACGTAATTCCACCCGCATCCAAACAACTTAGAAGGTGCTAAGAAGCACTTTGTACGTAATTCCACGCACATCCAAACAACTTAGAAGGTG
This sequence comes from Anopheles ziemanni, assembly GCF_943734765.1. NCBI lineage: Eukaryota > Metazoa > Arthropoda > Insecta > Diptera > Culicidae > Anopheles > Anopheles ziemanni. The sequence continues at coordinate 184,459 of NW_026690046.1, read as the reverse complement.
CTACGTAGCACTTTGTACGTAATTCCACCCGCATCCAAACAACTTAGAAGGTGCTACGAAGCACTTTGTACGTAATTCCACCCGCATCCAAACAACTTAGAAGGTGCTAAGAAGCACTTTGTACGTAATTCCACCCACATCCAAACAACTTAGAAGGTGCTACGTAGCACTTTGTACGTAATTCCACCCACATCCAAACAACTTAGAAGGTGCTAAGAAGCACTTTGTACGTAATTCCACCCACATCCAAACAACTTAGAAGGTGCTACGTAGCACTTTGTACGTAATTCCACCCACATCCAAACAACTTAGAAGGTGCTAAGAAGCACTTTGTACGTAATTCCACCCGCATCCAAAGAACTTAGAAGGTGCTACGAAGCACTTTGTACGTAATTCCACGCACATCCAAACAACTTAAAAGGTGCTACGTAGCACTTTGTACGTAATTCCACCCACATCCAAACAACTTAGAAGGTGCTACGAAGCACTTTGTACGTAATTCCACCCGCATCCAAACAACTTAGAAGGTGCTACGAAGCACTTTGTACGTAATTCCACGCACATCCAAACAACTTAGAAGGTGCTACGTAGCACTTTGTACGTAATTCCACCCGCATCCAAAGAACTTAGAAGGTGCTACGAAGCACTTTGTACGTAATTCCACGCACATCCAAACAACTTAAAAGGTGCTACGTAGCACTTTGTACGTAATTCCACCCACATCCAAACAGCTTAGAAGGTGCTACGAAGCACTTTGTACGTAATTCCACCCGCATCCAAAGAACTTAGAAGGTGCTACGAAGCACTTTGTACGTTATTCCACGCACATCCAAACAACTTAAAAGGTGCTACGTAGCACTTTGTACGTAATTCCACCCGCATCCAAACAACTTAGAAGGTGCTACGAAGCACTTTGTACGTAATTCCACCCGCATCCAAACAACTTAGAAGGTGCTAAGAAGCACTTTGTACGTAATTCCACGCACATCCAAACAACTTAGAAGGTGCTACGTAGCACTTTGTACGTAATTCCACCCGCATCCAAAGAACTTAGAAGGTGCTACGAAGCACTTTGTACGTAATTCCACGCACATCCAAACAACTTAAAAGGTGCTACGTAGCACTTTGTACGTAATTCCACCCACATCCAAACAGCTTAGAAGGTGCTACGAAGCACTTTGTACGTAATTCCACCCGCATCCAAAGAACTTAGAAGGTGCTACGAAGCACTTTGTACGTTATTCCACGCACATCCAAACAACTTAAAAGGTGCTACGTAGCACTTTGTACGTAATTCCACCCGCATCCAAACAACTTAGAAGGTGCTACGAAGCACTTTGTACGTAATTCCACCCGCATCCAAACAACTTAGAAGGTGCTAAGAAGCACTTTGTACGTAATTCCACCCACATCCAAACAACTTAGAAGGTGCTAAGAAGCACTTTGTACGTAATTCCACCCACATCCAAACAACTTAGAAGGTGCTAAGAAGCACTTTGTACGTAATTCCACCCACATCCAAACAACTTAGAAGGTGCTACGTAGCACTTTGTACGTAATTCCACCCACATCCAAACAACTTAGAAGGTGCTAAGAAGCACTTTGTACGTAATTCCACCCGCATCCAAAGAACTTAGAAGGTGCTACGAAGCACTTTGTACGTAATTCCACGCACATCCAAACAACTTAAAAGGTGCTACGTAGCACTTTGTACGTAATTCCACCCGCATCCAAACAACTTAGAAGGTGCTACGAAGCACTTTGTACGTAATTCCACCCACATCCAAAGAACTTAGAAGGTGCTACGAAGCACTTTGTACGTAATTCCACCCACATCCAAACAGCTTAGAAGGTGCTACGTAGCACTTTGTACGTAATTCCACCCACATCCAAACAACTTAGAAGGTGCTACGTAGCACTTTGTACGTAATTCCACCCACATCCAAACAACTTAGAAGGTGCTAAGAAGCACTTTGTACGTAATTCCACCCACATCCAAACAACTTAGAAGGTGCTAAGAAGCACTTTGTACGTAATTCCACCCGCATCCAAACAACTTAGAAGGTGCTACGAAGCACTTTGTACGTAATTCCACCCGCATCCAAAGAACTTAGAAGGTGCTACGAAGCACTTTGTACGTAATTCCACGCACATCCAAACAACTTAAAAGGTGCTACGTAGCACTTTGTACGTAATTCCACCCGCATCCAAACAACTTAGAAGGTGCTAAGAAGCACTTTGTACGTAATTCCACCCACATCCAAACAACTTAGAAGGTGCTAAGAAGCACTTTGTACGTAATTCCACCCACATCCAAACAACTTAGAAGGTGCTAAGAAGCACTTTGTACGTAATTCCACCCACATCCAAAGAACTTAGAAGGTGCTACGTAGCACTTTGTACGTAATTCCACCCACATCCAAACAACTTAGAAGGTGCTACGTAGCACTTTGTACGTAATTCCACCCACATCCAAACAACTTAGAAGGTGCTAAGAAGCACTTTGTACGTAATTCCACCCGCATCCAAAGAACTTAGAAGGTGCTACGAAGCACTTTGTACGTAATTCCACGCACATCCAAACAACTTAAAAGGTGCTACGTAGCACTTTGTACGTAATTCCACCCACATCCAAACAGCTTAGAAGGTGCTACGAAGCACTTTGTACGTAATTCCACCCACATCCAAACAGCTTAGAAGGTGCTACGTAGCACTTTGTACGTAATTCCACCCACATCCAAACAGCTTAGAAGGTGCTACGTAGCACTTTGTACGTAATTCCACCCACATCCAAACAACTTAGAAGGTGCTACGTAGCACTTTGTACGTAATTCCACCCACATCCAAACAACTTAGAAGGTGCTACGAAGCACTTTGTACGTAATTCCACCCACATCCAAACAACTTAGAAGGTGCTACGTAGCACTTTGTACGTAATTCCACCCGCATCCAAACAACTTAGAAGGTGCTACGAAGCACTTTGTACGTAATTCCACCCGCATCCAAAGAACTTAGAAGGTGCTACGAAGCACTTTGTACGTAATTCCACCCACATCCAAACAACTTAGAAGGTGCTACGAAGCACTTTGTACGTAATTCCACCCACATCCAAACAACTTAGAAGGTGCTAAGAAGCACTTTGTACGTAATTCCACCCGCATCCAAACAACTTAGAAGGTGCTAAGAAGCACTTTGTACGTAATTCCACCCACATCCAAAGAACTTAGAAGGTGCTACGTAGCACTTTGTACGTAATTCCACCCACATCCAAACAACTTAGAAGGTGCTACGTAGCACTTTGTACGTAATTCCACCCACATCCAAACAACTTAGAAGGTGCTACGAAGCACTTTGTACGTAATTCCACCCGCATCCAAAGAACTTAGAAGGTGCTACGAAGCACTTTGTACGTAATTCCACGCACATCCAAACAACTTAAAAGGTGCTACGTAGCACTTTGTACGTAATTCCACCCGCATCCAAACAACTTAGAAGGTGCTAAGAAGCACTTTGTACGTAATTCCACCCACATCCAAACAACTTAGAAGGTGCTAAGAAGCACTTTGTACGTAATTCCACCCACATCCAAACAACTTAGAAGGTGCTAAGAAGCACTTTGTACGTAATTCCACCCACATCCAAACAACTTAGAAGGTGCTAAGAAGCACTTTGTACGTAATTCCACCCGCATCCAAACAACTTAGAAGGTGCTAAGAAGCACTTTGTACGTAATTCCACCCGCATCCAAACAACTTAGAAGGTGCTACGAAGCACTTTGTACGTAATTCCACCCACATCCAAACAGCTTAGAAGGTGCTACGTAGCACTTTGTACGTAATTCCACCCACATCCAAACAGCTTAGAAGGTGCTACGTAGCACTTTGTACGTAATTCCACCCACATCCAAACAACTTAGAAGGTGCTACGTAGCACTTTGTACGTAATTCCACCCACATCCAAACAACTTAGAAGGTGCTAAGAAGCACTTTGTACGTAATTCCACCCACATCCAAACAACTTAGAAGGTGCTACGAAGCACTTTGTACGTAATTCCACGCACATCCAAACAACTTAAAAGGTGCTACGTAGCACTTTGTACGTAATTCCACCCACATCCAAACAGCTTAGAAGGTGCTACGAAGCACTTTGTACGTAATTCCACCCGCATCCAAACAACTTAGAAGGTGCTACGAAGCACTTTGTACGTAATTCCACCCACATCCAAAGAACTTAGAAGGTGCTACGAAGCACTTTGTACGTAATTCCACCCACATCCAAACAACTTAGAAGGTGCTAAGAAGCACTTTGTACGTAATTCCACCCACATCCAAACAACTTAGAAGGTGCTACGAAGCACTTTGTACGTAATTCCACGCACATCCAAACAACTTAAAAGGTGCTACGTAGCACTTTGTACGTAATTCCACCCACATCCAAACAGCTTAGAAGGTGCTACGAAGCACTTTGTACGTAATTCCACCCGCATCCAAAGAACTTAGAAGGTGCTACGAAGCACTTTGTACGTAATTCCACGCACATCCAAACAACTTAAAAGGTGCTACGTAGCACTTTGTACGTAATTCCACCCGCATCCAAACAACTTAGAAGGTGCTACGAAGCACTTTGTACGTAATTCCACCCACATCCAAACAACTTAGAAGGTGCTAAGAAGCACTTTGTACGTAATTCCACCCACATCCAAACAACTTAGAAGGTGCTACGAAGCACTTTGTACGTAATTCCACGCACATCCAAACAACTTAAAAGGTGCTACGTAGCACTTTGTACGTAATTCCACCCACATCCAAACAGCTTAGAAGGTGCTACGAAGCACTTTGTACGTAATTCCACCCACATCCAAACAACTTAGAAGGTGCTAAGAAGCACTTTGTACGTAATTCCACGCACATCCAAACAACTTAAAAGGTGCTACGTAGCACTTTGTACGTAATTCCACCCGCATCCAAACAACTTAGAAGGTGCTAAGAAGCACTTTGTACGTAATTCCACCCACATCCAAACAACTTAGAAGGTGCTAAGAAGCACTTTGTACGTAATTCCACCCGCATCCAAACAACTTAGAAGGTGCTACGTAGCACTTTGTACGTAATTCCACCCGCATCCAAACAACTTAAAAGGTGCTACGTAGCACTTTGTACGTAATTCCACCCGCATCCAAACAACTTAGAAGGTGCTACGAAGCACTTTGTACGTAATTCCACCCACATCCAAACAGCTTAGAAGGTGCTACGTAGCACTTTGTACGTAATTCCACCCACATCCAAACAACTTAGAAGGTGCTACGTAGCACTTTGTACGTAATTCCACCCACATCCAAACAACTTAGAAGGTGCTAAGAAGCACTTTGTACGTAATTCCACCCACATCCAAACAACTTAGAAGGTGCTACGAAGCACTTTGTACGTAATTCCACGCACATCCAAACAACTTAAAAGGTGCTACGTAGCACTTTGTACGTAATTCCACCCGCATCCAAACAACTTAGAAGGTGCTACGAAGCACTTTGTACGTAATTCCACCCGCATCCAAACAACTTAAAAGGTGCTACGAAGCACTTTGTACGTAATTCCACCCGCATCCAAACAACTTAAAAGGTGCTACGAAGCACTTTGTACGTAATTCCACCCGCATCCAAACAACTTAGAAGGTGCTAAGAAGCACTTTGTACGTAATTCCACCCGCATCCAAACAACTTAGAAGGTGCTACGAAGCACTTTGTACGTAATTCCACCCGCATCCAAACAACTTAGAAGGTGCTAAGAAGCACTTTGTACGTAATTCCACCCGCATCCAAACAACTTAGAAGGTGCTAAGAAGCACTTTGTACGTAATTCCACCCACATCCAAACAACTTAGAAGGTGCTAAGAAGCACTTTGTACGTAATTCCACCCGCATCCAAACAACTTAGAAGGTGCTAAGAAGCACTTTGTACGTAATTCCACCCACATCCAAACAACTTAAAAGGTGCTACAAAGCACTTTGTACGTAATTCCACCCACATCCAAACAATTTAGAAGGTGCTACGAAGCACTTTGTACGTAATTCCACCCGCATCCAAACAACTTAAAAGGTGCTACGAAGCACTTTGTACGTAATTCCACCCGCATCCAAACAACTTAAAAGGTGCTACGTAGCACTTTGTACGTAATTCCACCCACATCCAAACAACTTAGAAGGTGCTACGTAGCACTTTGTACGTAATTCCACCCACATCCAAACAACTTAGAAGGTGCTAAGAAGCACTTTGTACGTAATTCCACCCACATCCAAACAACTTAGAAGGTGCTACGAAGCACTTTGTACGTAATTCCACCCACATCCAAAGAACTTAGAAGGTGCTACGAAGCACTTTGTACGTAATTCCACCCGCATCCAAACAACTTAAAAGGTGCTACGAAGCACTTTGTACGTAATTCCACCCACTTCCAAACAACTTAGAAGGTGCTACGAAGCACTTTGTACGTAATTCCACCCACATCCAAACAGCTTAGAAGGTGCTACGTAGCACTTTGTACGTAATTCCACCCACATCCAAACAACTTAGAAGGTGCTACGTAGCACTTTGTACGTAATTCCACCCACATCCAAACAACTAAGAAGGTGCTACGTAGCACTTTGTACGTAATTCCACCCACATCCAAACAACTTAGAAGGTGCTACGTAGCACTTTGTACGTAATTCCACCCACATCCAAACAACTTAGAAGGTGCTACGTAGCACTTTGTACGTAATTCCACCCACATCCAAACAGCTTAGAAGGTGCTACGAAGCACTTTGTACGTAATTCCACCCGCATCCAAACAACTTAGAAGGTGCTACGAAGCACTTTGTACGTAATTCCACCCGCATCCAAACAACTTAGAAGGTGCTACGAAGCACTTTGTACGTAATTCCACCCACATCCAAACAACTTAGAAGGTGCTAAGAAGCACTTTGTACGTAATTCCACCCACATCCAAACAACTTAGAAGGTGCTACGTAGCACTTTGTACGTAATTCCACCCACATCCAAACAACTTAGAAGGTGCTACGTAGCACTTTGTACGTAATTCCACCCGCATCCAAACAACTTAGAAGGTGCTACGAAGCACTTTGTACGTAATTCCACCCGCATCCAAACAACTTAGAAGGTGCTACGAAGCACTTTGTACGTAATTCCACCCACATCCAAACAGCTTAGAAGGTGCTACGAAGCACTTTGTACGTAATTCCACCCGCATCCAAACAACTTAGAAGGTGCTACGTAGCACTTTGTACGTAATTCCACCCGCATCCAAACAACTTAGAAGGTGCTAAGAAGCACTTTGTACGTAATTCCACCCACATCCAAACAACTTAGAAGGTGCTAAGAAGCACTTTGTACGTAATTCCACCCACATCCAAACAACTTAGAAGGTGCTACGTAGCACTTTGTACGTAATTCCACCCACATCCAAACAACTTAGAAGGTGCTACGTAGCACTTTGTACGTAATTCCACCCGCATCCAAACAACTTAGAAGGTGCTACGAAGCACTTTGTACGTAATTCCACCCGCATCCAAACAACTTAGAAGGTGCTACGTAGCACTTTGTACGTAATTCCACCCACATCCAAACAACTTAGAAGGTGCTAAGAAGCACTTTGTACGTAATTCCACCCACATCCAAACAACTTAGAAGGTGCTACGTAGCACTTTGTACGTAATTCCACCCACATCCAAACAGCTTAGAAGGTGCTACGAAGCACTTTGTACGTAATTCCACCCGCATCCAAACAACTTAGAAGGTGCTACGAAGCACTTTGTACGTAATTCCACGCACATCCAAACAACTTAGAAGGTGCTACGTAGCACTTTGTACGTAATTCCACCCACATCCAAAGAACTTAGAAGGTGCTACGAAGCACTTTGTACGTAATTCCAACAACATCCAAACACCTTTGGAGGTGCTACGAAGCACTTTGTACGTAATTCCACCCGCATCCAAACAACTTAAAAGGTGCTACGAAGCACTTTGTACGTAATTCCACCCGCATCCAAACAACTTAGAAGGTGCTACGTAGCACTTTGTACGTAATTCCACCCACATCCAAAGAACTTAGAAGGTGCTACGTAGCACTTTGTACGTAATTCCACCCGCATCCAAACAACTTAGAAGGTGCTACGTAGCACTTTGTACGTAATTCCACCCACATCCAAACAGCTTAGAAGGTGCTACGTAGCACTTTGTACGTAATTCCACCCACATCCAAACAACTTAGAAGGTGCTACGTAGCACTTTGTACGTAATTCCACCCACATCCAAACAACTTAGAAGGTGCTACGTAGCACTTTGTACGTAATTCCACCCACATCCAAACAACTTAGAAGGTGCTAAGAAGCACTTTGTACGTAATTCCACCCACATCCAAACAACTTAGAAGGTGCTACGAAGCACTTTGTACGTAATTCCACGCACATCCAAACAACTTAGAAGGTGCTACGTAGCACTTTGTACGTAATTCCACCCACATCCAAAGAACTTAGAAGGTGCTACGAAGCACTTTGTACGTAATTCCACGCACATCCAAACAACTTAGAAGGTGCTACGTAGCACTTTGTACGTAATTCCACCCGCATCCAAACAACTTAGAAGGTGCTACGAAGCACTTTGTACGTAATTCCACCCACATCCAAACAGCTTAGAAGGTGCTACGAAGCACTTTGTACGTAATTCCACCCGCATCCAAACAACTTAGAAGGTGCTACGTAGCACTTTGTACGTAATTCCACCCGCATCCAAACAACTTAGAAGGTGCTAAGAAGCACTTTGTACGTAATTCCACCCACATCCAAACAACTTAGAAGGTGCTAAGAAGCACTTTGTACGTAATTCCACCCACATCCAAACAACTTAGAAGGTGCTACGTAGCACTTTGTACGTAATTCCACCCACATCCAAACAACTTAGAAGGTGCTACGTAGCACTTTGTACGTAATTCCACCCGCATCCAAACAACTTAGAAGGTGCTACGAAGCACTTTGTACGTAATTCCACCCACATCCAAACAGCTTAGAAGGTGCTACGAAGCACTTTGTACGTAATTCCACCCGCATCCAAACAACTTAGAAGGTGCTACGTAGCACTTTGTACGTAATTCCACCCGCATCCAAACAACTTAGAAGGTGCTAAGAAGCACTTTGTACGTAATTCCACCCACATCCAAACAACTTAGAAGGTGCTAAGAAGCACTTTGTACGTAATTCCACCCACATCCAAACAACTTAGAAGGTGCTACGTAGCACTTTGTACGTAATTCCACCCGCATCCAAACAACTTAGAAGGTGCTACGTAGCACTTTGTACGTAATTCCACCCGCATCCAAACAACTTAGAAGGTGCTACGAAGCACTTTGTACGTAATTCCACCCGCATCCAAACAACTTAGAAGGTGCTACGAAGCACTTTGTACGTAATTCCACGCACATCCAAACAACTTAGAAGGTGCTACGTAGCACTTTGTACGTAATTCCACCCACATCCAAAGAACTTAGAAGGTGCTACGAAGCACTTTGTACGTAATTCCACCCACATCCAAACAACTTAGAAGGTGCTAAGAAGCACTTTGTACGTAATTCCACCCACATCCAAACAACTTAGAAGGTGCTACGTAGCACTTTGTACGTAATTCCACCCACATCCAAACAACTTAGAAGGTGCTACGTAGCACTTTGTACGTAATTCCACCCGCATCCAAACAACTTAGAAGGTGCTACGAAGCACTTTGTACGTAATTCCACCCACATCCAAACAGCTTAGAAGGTGCTACGAAGCACTTTGTACGTAATTCCACCCGCATCCAAACAACTTAGAAGGTGCTACGTAGCACTTTGTACGTAATTCCACCCACATCCAAACAGCTTAGAAGGTGCTACGTAGCACTTTGTACGTAATTCCACCCACATCCAAACAACTTAGAAGGTGCTACGTAGCACTTTGTACGTAATTCCACCCACATCCAAACAACTTAGAAGGTGCTACGTAGCACTTTGTACGTAATTCCACCCACATCCAAACAACTTAGAAGGTGCTAAGAAGCACTTTGTACGTAATTCCACCCACATCCAAACAACTTAGAAGGTGCTAAGAAGCACTTTGTACGTAATTCCACCCACATCCAAACAACTTAGAAGGTGCTACGTAGCACTTTGTACGTAATTCCACCCGCATCCAAACAACTTAGAAGGTGCTACGTAGCACTTTGTACGTAATTCCACCCGCATCCAAACAACTTAGAAGGTGCTACGAAGCACTTTGTACGTAATTCCACCCGCATCCAAACAACTTAGAAGGTGCTACGAAGCACTTTGTACGTAATTCCACGCACATCCAAACAACTTAGAAGGTGCTACGTAGCACTTTGTACGTAATTCCACCCACATCCAAAGAACTTAGAAGGTGCTACGAAGCACTTTGTACGTAATTCCACGCACATCCAAACAACTTAAAAGGTGCTACGAAGCACTTTGTACGTAATTCCACCCACATCCAAACAACTTAGAAGGTGCTACGTAGCACTTTGTACGTAATTCCACCCACATCCAAAGAACTTAGAAGGTGCTACGAAGCACTTTGTACGTAATTCCACGCACATCCAAACAACTTAGAAGGTGCTACGTAGCACTTTGTACGTAATTCCACCCGCATCCAAACAACTTAGAAGGTGCTACGAAGCACTTTGTACGTAATTCCACCCACATCCAAACAGCTTAGAAGGTGCTACGAAGCACTTTGTACGTAATTCCACCCGCATCCAAACAACTTAGAAGGTGCTACGTAGCACTTTGTACGTAATTCCACCCGCATCCAAACAACTTAGAAGGTGCTAAGAAGCACTTTGTACGTAATTCCACCCACATCCAAACAACTTAGAAGGTGCTAAGAAGCACTTTGTACGTAATTCCACCCACATCCAAACAACTTAGAAGGTGCTACGTAGCACTTTGTACGTAATTCCACCCACATCCAAACAACTTAGAAGGTGCTACGTAGCACTTTGTACGTAATTCCACCCGCATCCAAACAACTTAGAAGGTGCTACGAAGCACTTTGTACGTAATTCCACCCACATCCAAACAGCTTAGAAGGTGCTACGAAGCACTTTGTACGTAATTCCACCCGCATCCAAACAACTTAGAAGGTGCTAAGAAGCACTTTGTACGTAATTCCACCCACATCCAAACAACTTAGAAGGTGCTAAGAAGCACTTTGTACGTAATTCCACCCACATCCAAACAACTTAGAAGGTGCTACGTAGCACTTTGTACGTAATTCCACCCGCATCCAAACAACTTAGAAGGTGCTACGTAGCACTTTGTACGTAATTCCACCCGCATCCAAACAACTTAGAAGGTGCTACGAAGCACTTTGTACGTAATTCCACCCGCATCCAAACAACTTAGAAGGTGCTACGAAGCACTTTGTACGTAATTCCACGCACATCCAAACAACTTAGAAGGTGCTACGTAGCACTTTGTACGTAATTCCACCCGCATCCAAACAACTTAGAAGGTGCTAAGAAGCACTTTGTACGTAATTCCACCCACATCCAAACAACTTAGAAGGTGCTAAGAAGCACTTTGTACGTAATTCCACCCACATCCAAACAACTTAGAAGGTGCTACGTAGCACTTTGTACGTAATTCCACCCACATCCAAACAACTTAGAAGGTGCTACGTAGCACTTTGTACGTAATTCCACCCGCATCCAAACAACTTAGAAGGTGCTACGAAGCACTTTGTACGTAATTCCACCCACATCCAAACAGCTTAGAAGGTGCTACGAAGCACTTTGTACGTAATTCCACCCGCATCCAAACAACTTAGAAGGTGCTACGTAGCACTTTGTACGTAATTCCACCCGCATCCAAACAACTTAGAAGGTGCTAAGAAGCACTTTGTACGTAATTCCACCCACATCCAAACAACTTAGAAGGTGCTAAGAAGCACTTTGTACGTAATTCCACCCACATCCAAACAACTTAGAAGGTGCTACGTAGCACTTTGTACGTAATTCCACCCGCATCCAAACAACTTAGAAGGTGCTACGTAGCACTTTGTACGTAATTCCACCCGCATCCAAACAACTTAGAAGGTGCTACGAAGCACTTTGTACGTAATTCCACCCGCATCCAAACAACTTAGAAGGTGCTACGAAGCACTTTGTACGTAATTCCACCCACATCCAAAGAACTTAGAAGGTGCTACGAAGCACTTTGTACGTAATTCCACCCACATCCAAAGAACTTAGAAGGTGCTACGAAGCACTTTGTACGTAATTCCACGCACATCCAAACAACTTAAAAGGTGCTACGAAGCACTTTGTACGTAATTCCACCCACATCCAAACAACTTAGAAGGTGCTACGTAGCACTTTGTACGTAATTCCACCCACATCCAAAGAACTTAGAAGGTGCTACGAAGCACTTTGTACGTAATTCCACGCACATCCAAACAACTTAAAAGGTGCTAAGAAGCACTTTGTACGTAATTCCACCCACATCCAAACAACTTAGAAGGTGCTAAGAAGCACTTTGTACGTAATTCCACCCACATCCAAACAACTTAGAAGGTGCTACGTAGCACTTTGTACGTAATTCCACCCGCATCCAAACAACTTAGAAGGTGCTACGTAGCACTTTGTACGTAATTCCACCCGCATCCAAACAACTTAGAAGGTGCTACGAAGCACTTTGTACGTAATTCCACCCGCATCCAAACAACTTAGAAGGTGCTACGAAGCACTTTGTACGTAATTCCACCCGCATCCAAACAACTTAGAAGGTGCTACGTAGCACTTTGTACGTAATTCCACCCACATCCAAAGAACTTAGAAGGTGCTACGAAGCACTTTGTACGTAATTCCACGCACATCCAAACAACTTAAAAGGTGCTACGAAGCACTTTGTACGTAATTCCACCCACATCCAAACAACTTAGAAGGTGCTACGTAGCACTTTGTACGTAATTCCACCCACATCCAAAGAACTTAGAAGGTGCTACGAAGCACTTTGTACGTAATTCCACGCACATCCAAACAACTTAAAAGGTGCTAAGAAGCACTTTGTACGTAATTCCACCCACATCCAAACAACTTAGAAGGTGCTAAGAAGCACTTTGTACGTAATTCCACCCGCATCCAAACAACTTAGAAGGTGCTACGAAGCACTTTGTACGTAATTCCACCCGCATCCAAACAACTTAGAAGGTGCTACGAAGCACTTTGTACGTAATTCCACCCGCATCCAAACAACTTAGAAGGTGCTACGAAGCACTTTGTACGTAATTCCACCCGCATCCAAACAACTTAAAAGGTGCTAAGAAGCACTTTGTACGTAATTCCACCCACATCCAAACAACTTAGAAGGTGCTAAGAAGCACTTTGTACGTAATTCCACCCGCATCCAAACAACTTAGAAGGTGCTACGAAGCACTTTGTACGTAATTCCACCCGCATCCAAACAACTTAGAAGGTGCTACGAAGCACTTTGTACGTAATTCCACCCGCATCCAAACAACTTAGAAGGTGCTACGAAGCACTTTGTACGTAATTCCACGCACATCCAAACAACTTAAAAGGTGCTAAGAAGCACTTTGTACGTAATTCCACCCACATCCAAACAACTTAGAAGGTGCTACGTAGCACTTTGTACGTAATTCCACCCACATCCAAACAACTTAGAAGGTGCTACGTAGCACTTTGTACGTAATTCCACCCGCATCCAAACAACTTAGAAGGTGCTAAGAAGCACTTTGTACGTAATTCCACCCACATCCAAACAACTTAGAAGGTGCTAAGAAGCACTTTGTACGTAATTCCACGCACATCCAAACAGCTTAGAAGGTGCTACGAAGCACTTTGTACGTAATTCCACCCGCATCCAAACAACTTAGAAGGTGCTACGAAGCACTTTGTACGTAATTCCACCCGCATCCAAACAACTTAGAAGGTGCTACGAAGCACTTTGTACGTAATTCCACGCACATCCAAACAACTTAGAAGGTGCTACGTAGCACTTTGTACGTAATTCCACCCACATCCAAAGAACTTAGAAGGTGCTACGAAGCACTTTGTACGTAATTCCACGCACATCCAAACAACTTAAAAGGTGCTACGAAGCACTTTGTACGTAATTCCACCCACATCCAAACAACTTAGAAGGTGCTACGAAGCACTTTGTACGTAATTCCACGCACATCCAAACAACTTAAAAGGTGCTACGTAGCACTTTGTACGTAATTCCACCCACATCCAAAGAACTTAGAAGGTGCTACGTAGCACTTTGTACGTAATTCCACCCACATCCAAACAGCTTAGAAGGTGCTACGTAGCACTTTTTACGTAATTCCACCCGCATCCAAACAACTTAGAAGGTGCTACGTAGCACTTTGTACGTAATTCCACCCGCATCCAAACAACTTAGAAGGTGCTAAGAAGCACTTTGTACGTAATTCCACCCACATCCAAACAGCTTAGAAGGTGCTACGTAGCACTTTGTACGTAATTCCACCCACATCCAAACAGCTTAGAAGGTGCTACGTAGCACTTTGTACGTAATTCCACCCACATCCAAACAGCTTAGAAGGTGCTACGTAGCACTTTTTACGTAATTCCACCCGCATCCAAACAACTTAGAAGGTGCTACGTAGCACTTTGTACGTAATTCCACCCACATCCAAACAACTTAAAAGGTGCTACGTAGCACTTTGTACGTAATTCCACCCACATCCAAACAGCTTAGAAGGTGCTACGTAGCACTTTGTACGTAATTCCACCCACATCCAAACAGCTTAGAAGGTGCTACGTAGCACTTTGTACGTAATTCCACCCGCATCCAAACAACTTAGAAGGTGCTACGAAGCACTTTGTACGTAATTCCACCCGCATCCAAACAACTTAGAAGGTGCTAAGAAGCACTTTGTACGTAATTCCACGCACATCCAAACAACTTAGAAGGTGCTACGTAGCACTTTGTACGTAATTCCACCCGCATCCAAACAACTTAGAAGGTGCTACGTAGCACTTTGTACGTAATTCCACGCACATCCAAACAACTTAAAAGGTGCTACGTAGCACTTTGTACGTAATTCCACGCACATCCAAACAACTTAGAAGGTGCTACGTAGCACTTTGTACGTAATTCCACCCACATCCAAACAACTTAGAAGGTGCTACGAAGCACTTTGTACGTAATTCCACCCACATCCAAACAGCTTAGAAGGTGCTACGTAGCACTTTGTACGTAATTCCACCCACATCCAAACAGCTTAGAAGGTGCTACGAAGCACTTTGTACGTAATTCCACGCACATCCAAACAACTTAAAAGGTGCTACGTAGCACTTTGTACGTAATTCCACCCACATCCAAACAGCTTAGAAGGTGCTACGTAGCACTTTGTACGTAATTCCACCCACATCCAAACAGCTTAGAAGGTGCTACGTAGCACTTTTTACGTAATTCCACCCGCATCCAAACAACTTAGAAGGTGCTACGTAGCACTTTGTACGTAATTCCACCCACATCCAAACAACTTAAAAGGTGCTACGTAGCACTTTGTACGTAATTCCACCCACATCCAAACAGCTTAGAAGGTGCTACGTAGCACTTTGTACGTAATTCCACCCACATCCAAACAGCTTAGAAGGTGCTACGTAGCACTTTGTACGTAATTCCACCCGCATCCAAACAACTTAGAAGGTGCTACGAAGCACTTTGTACGTAATTCCACCCGCATCCAAACAACTTAGAAGGTGCTAAGAAGCACTTTGTACGTAATTCCACGCACATCCAAACAACTTAGAAGGTGCTACGTAGCACTTTGTACGTAATTCCACCCGCATCCAAACAACTTAGAAGGTGCTACGTAGCACTTTGTACGTAATTCCACCCACATCCAAAGAACTTAGAAGGTGCTACGAAGCACTTTGTACGTAATTCCACCCACATCCAAACAACTTAGAAGGTGCTACGAAGCACTTTGTACGTAATTCCACCCGCATCCAAACAACTTAAAAGGTGCTACGTAGCACTTTGTACGTAATTCCACCCACATCCAAACAGCTTAGAAGGTGCTACGTAGCACTTTGTACGTAATTCCACCCACATCCAAACAACTTAAAAGGTGCTACGTAGCACTTTGTACGTAATTCCACCCACTTCCAAACAACTTAGAAGGTGCTACGAAGCACTTTGTACGTAATTCCACCCGCATCCAAACAACTTAGAAGGTGCTAAGAAGCACTTTGTACGTAATTCCACCCACATCCAAACAGCTTAGAAGGTGCTACGTAGCACTTTGTACGTAATTCCACCCACATCCAAAGAACTTAGAAGGTGCTACGAAGCACTTTGTACGTAATTCCACCCACATCCAAACAACTTAGAAGGTGCTACGAAGCACTTTGTACGTAATTCCACCCACATCCAAACAACTTAGAAGGTGCTACGTAGCACTTTGTACGTAATTCCACCCACATCCAAAGAACTTAGAAGGTGCTACGAAGCACTTTGTACGTAATTCCACCCACATCCAAACAACTTAAAAGGTGCTACGTAGCACTTTGTACGTAATTCCACCCACATCCAAAGAACTTAGAAGGTGCTACGTAGCACTTTGTACGTAATTCCACCCACATCCAAACAACTTAAAAGGTGCTACGTAGCACTTTGTACGTAATTCCACCCACATCCAAAGAACTTAGAAGGTGCTACGTAGCACTTTGTACGTAATTCCACGCACATCCAAACAACTTAAAAGGTGCTACGTAGCACTTTGTACGTAATTCCACCCACTTCCAAACAACTTAGAAGGTGCTACGAAGCACTTTGTACGTAATTCCACCCACATCCAAACAGCTTAGAAGGTGCTACGTAGCACTTTGTACGTAATTCCACCCACATCCAAACAGCTTAGAAGGTGCTACGTAGCACTTTGTACGTAATTCCACCCACATCCAAAGAACTTAGAAGGTGCTACGAAGCACTTTGTACGTAATTCCACCCACATCCAAACAACTTAGAAGGTGCTACGTAGCACTTTGTACGTAATTCCACCCACATCCAAACAACTTAGAAGGTGCTACGTAGCACTTTGTACGTAATTCCACCCACATCCAAACAACTTAGAAGGTGCTACGTAGCACTTTGTACGTAATTCCACCCGCATCCAAACAACTTAAAAGGTGCTACGTAGCACTTTGTACGTAATTCCACCCACATCCAAACAACTTAAAAGGTGCTACGTAGCACTTTGTACGTAATTCCACCCACATCCAAAGAACTTAGAAGGTGCTACGTAGCACTTTGTACGTAATTCCACGCACATCCAAACAACTTAAAAGGTGCTACGTAGCACTTTGTACGTAATTCCACCCACTTCCAAACAACTTAGAAGGTGCTACGAAGCACTTTGTACGTAATTCCACCCACATCCAAACAGCTTAGAAGGTGCTACGTAGCACTTTGTACGTAATTCCACCCACATCCAAAGAACTTAGAAGGTGCTACGAAGCACTTTGTACGTAATTCCACCCACATCCAAACAACTTAGAAGGTGCTACGTAGCACTTTGTACGTAATTCCACCCACATCCAAACAACTTAGAAGGTGCTACGTAGCACTTTGTACGTAATTCCACCCACATCCAAACAACTTAGAAGGTGCTACGTAGCACTTTGTACGTAATTCCACCCGCATCCAAACAACTTAGAAGGTGCTACGAAGCACTTTGTACGTAATTCCACGCACATCCAAACAACTTAAAAGGTGCTACGTAGCACTTTGTACGTAATTCCACCCACTTCCAAACAACTTAGAAGGTGCTACGAAGCACTTTGTACGTAATTCCACGCACATCCAAACAACTTAAAAGGTGCTACGTAGCACTTTGTACGTAATTCCACCCACTTCCAAACAACTTAGAAGGTGCTACGAAGCACTTTGTACGTAATTCCACCCACATCCAAACAACTTAGAAGGTGCTACGTAGCACTTTGTACGTAATTCCACCCACATCCAAAGAACTTAGAAGGTGCTACGAAGCACTTTGTACGTAATTCCACCCACATCCAAACAACTTAGAAGGTGCTACGTAGCACTTTGTACGTAATTCCACCCACATCCAAAGAACTTAGAAGGTGCTACGTAGCACTTTGTACGTAATTCCACCCACATCCAAACAACTTAAAAGGTGCTACGTAGCACTTTGTACGTAATTCCACCCACATCCAAACAGCTTAGAAGGTGCTACGTAGCACTTTGTACGTAATTCCACCCACATCCAAACAGCTTAGAAGGTGCTACGTAGCACTTTGTACGTAATTCCACCCACATCCAAAGAACTTAGAAGGTGCTACGAAGCACTTTGTACGTAATTCCACCCACATCCAAACAACTTAGAAGGTGCTACGTAGCACTTTGTACGTAATTCCACCCACATCCAAACAACTTAGAAGGTGCTACGTAGCACTTTGTACGTAATTCCACCCACATCCAAACAACTTAGAAGGTGCTACGTAGCACTTTGTACGTAATTCCACCCGCATCCAAACAACTTAGAAGGTGCTACGAAGCACTTTGTACGTAATTCCACCCGCATCCAAACAACTTAGAAGGTGCTACGAAGCACTTTGTACGTAATTCCACGCACATCCAAACAACTAAGAAGGTGCTACGAAGCACTTTGTACGTAATTCCACCCACTTCCAAACAACTTAGAAGGTGCTACGAAGCACTTTGTACGTAATTCCACCCACATCCAAACAGCTTAGAAGGTGCTACGTAGCACTTTGTACGTAATTCCACGCACATCCAAACAACTTAAAAGGTGCTACGTAGCACTTTGTACGTAATTCCACGCACATCCAAACAACTTAAAAGGTGCTACGTAGCACTTTGTACGTAATTCCACCCACTTCCAAACAACTTAGAAGGTGCTACGAAGCACTTTGTACGTAATTCCACGCACATCCAAACAACTTAAAAGGTGCTACGTAGCACTTTGTACGTAATTCCACCCACTTCCAAACAACTTAGAAGGTGCTACGAAGCACTTTGTACGTAATTCCACGCACATCCAAACAACTTAAAAGGTGCTACGTAGCACTTTGTACGTAATTCCACCCACTTCCAAACAACTTAGAAGGTGCTACGAAGCACTTTGTACGTAATTCCACCCACATCCAAACAGCTTAGAAGGTGCTACGTAGCACTTTGTACGTAATTCCACCCACATCCAAACAGCTTAGAAGGTGCTACGTAGCACTTTGTACGTAATTCCACCCACATCCAAAGAACTTAGAAGGTGCTACGAAGCACTTTGTACGTAATTCCACCCACATCCAAACAACTTAGAAGGTGCTACGTAGCACTTTGTACGTAATTCCACCCACATCCAAACAACTTAGAAGGTGCTACGTAGCACTTTGTACGTAATTCCACCCACATCCAAACAACTTAGAAGGTGCTACGTAGCACTTTGTACGTAATTCCACCCGCATCCAAACAACTTAAAAGGTGCTACGTAGCACTTTGTACGTAATTCCACGCACATCCAAACAACTTAAAAGGTGCTACGTAGCACTTTGTACGTAATTCCACCCACTTCCAAACAACTTAGAAGGTGCTACGAAGCACTTTGTACGTAATTCCACCCACATCCAAACAGCTTAGAAGGTGCTACGTAGCACTTTGTACGTAATTCCACCCACATCCAAACAGCTTAGAAGGTGCTACGTAGCACTTTGTACGTAATTCCACCCACATCCAAAGAACTTAGAAGGTGCTACGAAGCACTTTGTACGTAATTCCACCCGCATCCAAACAACTTAGAAGGTGCTACGTAGCACTTTGTACGTAATTCCACCCACATCCAAACAACTTAGAAGGTGCTACGAAGCACTTTGTACGTAATTCCACCCGCATCCAAACAACTTAGAAGGTGCTACGTAGCACTTTGTACGTAATTCCACGCACATCCAAACAACTTAGAAGGTGCTACGTAGCACTTTGTACGTAATTCCAACAACATCCAAACACCTTTGGAGGTGCTACGAAGCACTTTGTACGTAATTCCACCCGCATCCAAACAACTTAAAAGGTGCTACGTAGCACTTTGTACGTAATTCCACCCACATCCAAACAGCTTAGAAGGTGCTACGTAGCACTTTGTACGTAATTCCACCCACATCCAAACAGCTTAGAAGGTGCTACGTAGCACTTTGTACGTAATTCCACCCACATCCAAAGAACTTAGAAGGTGCTACGAAGCACTTTGTACGTAATTCCACCCACATCCAAACAACTTAGAAGGTGCTACGAAGCACTTTGTACGTAATTCCACCCACATCCAAACAACTTAGAAGGTGCTACGTAGCACTTTGTACGTAATTCCACCCACATCCAAAGAACTTAGAAGGTGCTACGAAGCACTTTGTACGTAATTCCACCCACATCCAAACAACTTAGAAGGTGCTACGTAGCACTTTGTACGTAATTCCACCCACATCCAAACAACTTAAAAGGTGCTACGTAGCACTTTGTACGTAATTCCACCCACTTCCAAACAACTTAGAAGGTGCTACGAAGCACTTTGTACGTAATTCCACCCACATCCAAACAGCTTAGAAGGTGCTACGTAGCACTTTGTACGTAATTCCACCCACATCCAAACAGCTTAGAAGGTGCTACGTAGCACTTTGTACGTAATTCCACCCACATCCAAAGAACTTAGAA
Source organism: Anopheles ziemanni (assembly GCF_943734765.1). Classification (NCBI taxonomy): domain Eukaryota; kingdom Metazoa; phylum Arthropoda; class Insecta; order Diptera; family Culicidae; genus Anopheles; species Anopheles ziemanni. The sequence continues at coordinate 163,687 of NW_026690046.1, read as the reverse complement.
GGTGCTACGAAGCACTTTGTACGTAATTCCACCCACATCCAAACAACTTAGAAGGTGCTACGTAGCACTTTGTACGTAATTCCACCCACATCCAAACAACTTAGAAGGTGCTACGTAGCACTTTGTACGTAATTCCACCCACATCCAAACAACTTAGAAGGTGCTACGTAGCACTTTGTACGTAATTCCACCCGCATCCAAACAACTTAGAAGGTGCTACGAAGCACTTTGTACGTAATTCCACGCACATCCAAACAACTTAAAAGGTGCTACGTAGCACTTTGTACGTAATTCCACCCACATCCAAACAACTTAGAAGGTGCTACGTAGCACTTTGTACGTAATTCCACGCACATCCAAACAACTTAAAAGGTGCTACGTAGCACTTTGTACGTAATTCCACCCACTTCCAAACAACTTAGAAGGTGCTACGAAGCACTTTGTACGTAATTCCACCCACATCCAAACAACTTAGAAGGTGCTACGTAGCACTTTGTACGTAATTCCACCCACATCCAAACAACTTAGAAGGTGCTACGAAGCACTTTGTACGTAATTCCACCCACATCCAAACAGCTTAGAAGGTGCTACGTAGCACTTTGTACGTAATTCCACCCACATCCAAACAGCTTAGAAGGTGCTACGTAGCACTTTGTACGTAATTCCACCCACATCCAAACAACTTAGAAGGTGCTACGAAGCACTTTGTACGTAATTCCACCCACATCCAAACAACTTAGAAGGTGCTACGTAGCACTTTGTACGTAATTCCACCCACATCCAAACAACTTAGAAGGTGCTACGTAGCACTTTGTACGTAATTCCACCCACATCCAAACAACTTAGAAGGTGCTACGTAGCACTTTGTACGTAATTCCACCCGCATCCAAACAACTTAAAAGGTGCTACGTAGCACTTTGTACGTAATTCCACGCACATCCAAACAACTTAAAAGGTGCTACGTAGCACTTTGTACGTAATTCCACCCACTTCCAAACAACTTAGAAGGTGCTACGAAGCACTTTGTACGTAATTCCACCCACATCCAAACAGCTTAGAAGGTGCTACGTAGCACTTTGTACGTAATTCCACCCACATCCAAAGAACTTAGAAGGTGCTACGAAGCACTTTGTACGTAATTCCACCCACATCCAAACAACTTAGAAGGTGCTACGAAGCACTTTGTACGTAATTCCACCCACATCCAAACAACTTAGAAGGTGCTACGAAGCACTTTGTACGTAATTCCACCCGCATCCAAACAACTTAGAAGGTGCTACGTAGCACTTTGTACGTAATTCCACGCACATCCAAACAACTTAGAAGGTGCTACGTAGCACTTTGTACGTAATTCCACCCACTTCCAAACAGCTTAGAAGGTGCTACGTAGCACTTTGTACGTAATTCCACCCACATCCAAACAGCTTAGAAGGTGCTACGTAGCACTTTGTACGTAATTCCACCCGCATCCAAACAACTTAAAAGGTGCTACGTAGCACTTTGTACGTAATTCCACCCGCATCCAAACAACTTAAAAGGTGCTACGTAGCACTTTGTACGTAATTCCACCCACATCCAAACAACTTAGAAGGTGCTACGAAGCACTTTGTACGTAATTCCACCCACATCCAAACAACTTAGAAGGTGCTACGAAGCACTTTGTACGTAATTCCACCCGCATCCAAACAACTTAGAAGGTGCTACGTAGCACTTTGTACGTAATTCCACGCACATCCAAACAACTTAAAAGGTGCTACGTAGCACTTTGTACGTAATTCCACCCACTTCCAAACAACTTAGAAGGTGCTACGAAGCACTTTGTACGTAATTCCACCCACATCCAAACAGCTTAGAAGGTGCTACGTAGCACTTTGTACGTAATTCCACCCGCATCCAAACAACTTAAAAGGTGCTACGTAGCACTTTGTACGTAATTCCACGCACATCCAAACAACTTAAAAGGTGCTACGTAGCACTTTGTACGTAATTCCACCCACTTCCAAACAACTTAGAAGGTGCTACGAAGCACTTTGTACGTAATTCCACCCACATCCAAACAGCTTAGAAGGTGCTACGAAGCACTTTGTACGTAATTCCACCCACATCCAAACAACTTAAAAGGTGCTACGAAGCACTTTGTACGTAATTCCACCCACATCCAAACAACTTAAAAGGTGCTACGAAGCACTTTGTACGTAATTCCACCCACATCCAAACAACTTAGAAGGTGCTACGTAGCACTTTGTACGTAATTCCACCCACATCCAAACAACTTAAAAGGTGCTACGAAGCACTTTGTACGTAATTCCACCCACATCCAAACAACTTAAAAGGTGCTACGAAGCACTTTGTACGTAATTCCACCCACATCCAAAGAACTTAGAAGGTGCTACGAAGCACTTTGTACGTAATTCCACCCACATCCAAACAACTTAGAAGGTGCTACGAAGCACTTTGTACGTAATTCCACCCACATCCAAACAACTTAGAAGGTGCTACGAAGCACTTTGTACGTAATTCCACCCGCATCCAAACAACTTAGAAGGTGCTACGTAGCACTTTGTACGTAATTCCACCCACATCCAAAGAACTTAGAAGGTGCTACGAAGCACTTTGTACGTAATTCCACCCACATCCAAAGAACTTAAAAGGTGCTACGTAGCACTTTGTACGTAATTCCACCCACTTCCAAACAGCTTAGAAGGTGCTACGTAGCACTTTGTACGTAATTCCACCCACATCCAAACAGCTTAGAAGGTGCTACGTAGCACTTTGTACGTAATTCCACCCACATCCAAAGAACTTAGAAGGTGCTACGAAGCACTTTGTACGTAATTCCACCCACATCCAAACAACTTAGAAGGTGCTACGAAGCACTTTGTACGTAATTCCACCCGCATCCAAACAACTTAGAAGGTGCTACGTAGCACTTTGTACGTAATTCCACGCACATCCAAACAACTTAGAAGGTGCTACGTAGCACTTTGTACGTAATTCCAACAACATCCAAACACCTTTGGAGGTGCTACGAAGCACTTTGTACGTAATTCCACCCGCATCCAAACAACTTAAAAGGTGCTACGTAGCACTTTGTACGTAATTCCACCCACATCCAAACAGCTTAGAAGGTGCTACGTAGCACTTTGTACGTAATTCCACCCACATCCAAACAGCTTAGAAGGTGCTACGTAGCACTTTGTACGTAATTCCACCCACATCCAAAGAACTTAGAAGGTGCTACGAAGCACTTTGTACGTAATTCCACCCACATCCAAACAACTTAGAAGGTGCTACGAAGCACTTTGTACGTAATTCCACCCACATCCAAACAACTTAGAAGGTGCTACGAAGCACTTTGTACGTAATTCCACGCACATCCAAACAACTTAGAAGGTGCTACGTAGCACTTTGTACGTAATTCCACCCGCATCCAAACAACTTAAAAGGTGCTACGTAGCACTTTGTACGTAATTCCACCCACATCCAAACAACTTAGAAGGTGCTACGAAGCACTTTGTACGTAATTCCACCCACATCCAAACAACTTAGAAGGTGCTACGAAGCACTTTGTACGTAATTCCACCCACATCCAAACAACTTAGAAGGTGCTACGTAGCACTTTGTACGTAATTCCACCCACATCCAAACAACTTAGAAGGTGCTACGTAGCACTTTGTACGTAATTCCAACAACATCCAAACACCTTTGGAGGTGCTACGAAGCACTTTGTACGTAATTTCACCCGCATCCAAACAACTTAAAAGGTGCTACGTAGCACTTTGTACGTAATTCCACCCACATCCAAACAACTTAGAAGGTGCTACGAAGCACTTTGTACGTAATTCCACCCACATCCAAACAACTTAGAAGGTGCTACGAAGCACTTTGTACGTAATTCCACGCACATCCAAACAACTTAAAAGGTGCTACGTAGCAATTTGTACGTAATTCCACCCACATCCAAACAGCTTAGAAGGTGCTACGAAGCACTTTGTACGTAATTCCACCCGCATCCAAACAACTTAGAAGGTGCTACGTAGCACTTTGTACGTAATTCCACCCACATCCAAACAACTAAGAAGGTGCTACGTAGCACTTTGTACGTAATTCCACCCGCATCCAAACAACTTAGAAGGTGCTACGTAGCACTTTGTACGTAATTCCACGCACATCCAAACAACTTAAAAGGTGCTACGTAGCAATTTGTACGTAATTCCACGCACATCCAAACAACTTAAAAGGTGCTACGAAGCACTTTGTACGTAATTCCACCCACATCCAAACAGCTTAGAAGGTGCTACGAAGCACTTTGTACGTAATTCCACCCGCATCCAAACAACTTAGAAGGTGCTACGTAGCACTTTGTACGTAATTCCACCCACATCCAAAGAACTTAGAAGGTGCTACGAAGCACTTTGTACGTAATTCCACCCACATCCAAACAACTTAGAAGGTGCTACGAAGCACTTTGTACGTAATTCCACGCACATCCAAACAACTTAAAAGGTGCTACGTAGCACTTTGTACGTAATTCCACGCACATCCAAACAACTTAGAAGGTGCTACGTAGCACTTTGTACGTAATTCCACGCACATCCAAACAACTTAAAAGGTGCTACGTAGCACTTTGTACGTAATTCCACCCACATCCAAACAACTTAGAAGGTGCTACGAAGCACTTTGTACGTAATTCCACGCACATCCAAACAACTTAAAAGGTGCTACGTAGCAATTTGTACGTAATTCCACCCACATCCAAACAGCTTAGAAGGTGCTACGAAGCACTTTGTACGTAATTCCACCCGCATCCAAACAACTTAGAAGGTGCTACGTAGCACTTTGTACGTAATTCCACCCACATCCAAACAACTAAGAAGGTGCTAAGAAGCACTTTGTACGTAATTCCACCCACATCCAAACAACTTAGAAGGTGCTAAGAAGCACTTTGTACGTAATTCCACGCACATCCAAACACCTTTGGAGGTGCTACGAAGCACTTTGTACGTAATTCCACCCGCATCCAAACAACTTAAAAGGTGCTACGTAGCACTTTGTACGTAATTCCACCCACATCCAAACAACTTAGAAGGTGCTACGAAGCACTTTGTACGTAATTCCACGCACATCCAAACAACTTAGAAGGTGCTACGAAGCACTTTGTACGTAATTCCACCCACATCCAAACAACTTAGAAGGTGCTACGAAGCACTTTGTACGTAATTCCACGCACATCCAAACAACTTAAAAGGTGCTACGTAGCAATTTGTACGTAATTCCACCCACATCCAAACAGCTTAGAAGGTGCTACGAAGCACTTTGTACGTAATTCCACCCGCATCCAAACAACTTAGAAGGTGCTACGTAGCACTTTGTACGTAATTCCACCCACATCCAAACAACTAAGAAGGTGCTACGTAGCACTTTGTACGTAATTCCACCCGCATCCAAACAACTTAGAAGGTGCTACGTAGCAATTTGTACGTAATTCCACCCACATCCAAACAACTTAGAAGGTGCTACGTAGCACTTTGTACGTAATTCCACCCACATCCAAACAATTTAGAAGGTGCTACGAAGCACTTTGTACGTAATTCCACCCACATCCAAACAACTAAGAAGGTGCTACGTAGCACTTTGTACGTAATTCCACCCACATCCAAACAATTTAGAAGGTGCTACGTAGCACTTTGTACGTAATTCCACCCGCATCCAAACAACTTAGAAGGTGCTACGAAGCACTTTGTACGTAATTCCACCCACATCCAAACAACTTAGAAGGTGCTACGTAGCACTTTGTACGTAATTCCACCCACATCCAAAGAACTTAGAAGGTGCTACGTAGCACTTTGTACGTAATTCCACCCGCATCCAAACAACTTAGAAGGTGCTACGAAGCACTTTGTACGTAATTCCACCCACATCCAAACAACTTAAAAGGTGCTACGTAGCAATTTGTACGTAATTCCACCCACATCCAAACAACTTAGAAGGTGCTACGTAGCACTTTGTACGTAATTCCACGCACATCCAAACAACTTAAAAGGTGCTACGTAGCAATTTGTACGTAATTCCACCCACATCCAAACAGCTTAGAAGGTGCTACGAAGCACTTTGTACGTAATTCCACCCGCATCCAAACAACTTAGAAGGTGCTACGTAGCACTTTGTACGTAATTCCACCCACATCCAAACAACTAAGAAGGTGCTACGTAGCACTTTGTACGTAATTCCACCCACATCCAAACAACTTAGAAGGTGCTACGAAGCACTTTGTACGTAATTCCACGCACATCCAAACAACTTAAAAGGTGCTACGTAGCAATTTGTACGTAATTCCACCCACATCCAAACAGCTTAGAAGGTGCTACGAAGCACTTTGTACGTAATTCCACCCGCATCCAAACAACTTAGAAGGTGCTACGTAGCACTTTGTACGTAATTCCACCCACATCCAAACAACTAAGAAGGTGCTACGTAGCACTTTGTACGTAATTCCACCCGCATCCAAACAACTTAGAAGGTGCTACGTAGCACTTTGTACGTAATTCCACGCACATCCAAACAACTTAAAAGGTGCTACGTAGCAATTTGTACGTAATTCCACGCACATCCAAACAACTTAAAAGGTGCTACGAAGCACTTTGTACGTAATTCCACCCACATCCAAACAGCTTAGAAGGTGCTACGAAGCACTTTGTACGTAATTCCACCCGCATCCAAACAACTTAGAAGGTGCTACGTAGCACTTTGTACGTAATTCCACCCACATCCAAAGAACTTAGAAGGTGCTACGAAGCACTTTGTACGTAATTCCACCCACATCCAAACAACTTAGAAGGTGCTACGAAGCACTTTGTACGTAATTCCACGCACATCCAAACAACTTAAAAGGTGCTACGTAGCACTTTGTACGTAATTCCACGCACATCCAAACAACTTAGAAGGTGCTACGTAGCACTTTGTACGTAATTCCACGCACATCCAAACAACTTAAAAGGTGCTACGTAGCACTTTGTACGTAATTCCACCCACATCCAAACAACTTAGAAGGTGCTACGAAGCACTTTGTACGTAATTCCACGCACATCCAAACAACTTAAAAGGTGCTACGTAGCACTTTGTACGTAATTCCACCCACATCCAAACAGCTTAGAAGGTGCTACGAAGCACTTTGTACGTAATTCCACCCGCATCCAAACAACTTAGAAGGTGCTACGTAGCACTTTGTACGTAATTCCACCCACATCCAAACAACTAAGAAGGTGCTAAGAAGCACTTTGTACGTAATTCCACCCACATCCAAACAACTTAGAAGGTGCTAAGAAGCACTTTGTACGTAATTCCACGCACATCCAAACACCTTTGGAGGTGCTACGAAGCACTTTGTACGTAATTCCACCCGCATCCAAACAACTTAAAAGGTGCTACGTAGCACTTTGTACGTAATTCCACCCACATCCAAACAACTTAGAAGGTGCTACGAAGCACTTTGTACGTAATTCCACGCACATCCAAACAACTTAGAAGGTGCTACGAAGCACTTTGTACGTAATTCCACCCACATCCAAACAACTTAGAAGGTGCTACGAAGCACTTTGTACGTAATTCCACGCACATCCAAACAACTTAAAAGGTGCTACGTAGCAATTTGTACGTAATTCCACCCACATCCAAACAGCTTAGAAGGTGCTACGAAGCACTTTGTACGTAATTCCACCCGCATCCAAACAACTTAGAAGGTGCTACGTAGCACTTTGTACGTAATTCCACCCACATCCAAACAACTAAGAAGGTGCTACGTAGCACTTTGTACGTAATTCCACCCGCATCCAAACAACTTAGAAGGTGCTACGAAGCACTTTGTACGTAATTCCACCCGCATCCAAACAACTTAGAAGGTGCTACGAAGCACTTTGTACGTAATTCCACCCACATCCAAACAACTTAGAAGGTGCTACGTAGCACTTTGTACGTAATTCCACCCACATCCAAAGAACTTAGAAGGTGCTACGAAGCACTTTGTACGTAATTCCACGCACATCCAAACAACTTAAAAGGTGCTACGTAGCACTTTGTACGTAATTCCACCCACATCCAAACAACTTAGAAGGTGCTACGAAGCACTTTGTACGTAATTCCACGCACATCCAAACAACTTAAAAGGTGCTACGTAGCAATTTGTACGTAATTCCACCCACATCCAAACAGCTTAGAAGGTGCTACGAAGCACTTTGTACGTAATTCCACCCGCATCCAAACAACTTAGAAGGTGCTACGTAGCACTTTGTACGTAATTCCACCCACATCCAAACAACTTAGAAGGTGCTAAGAAGCACTTTGTACGTAATTCCACCCACATCCAAACAACTTAGAAGGTGCTAAGAAGCACTTTGTACGTAATTCCACGCACATCCAAACAACTTAGAAGGTGCTACGTAGCACTTTGTACGTAATTCCACCCACATCCAAACAACTTAGAAGGTGCTACGAAGCACTTTGTACGTAATTCCACCCACATCCAAACAACTTAGAAGGTGCTACGAAGCACTTTGTACGTAATTCCACGCACATCCAAACAACTTAAAAGGTGCTACGTAGCAATTTGTACGTAATTCCACCCACATCCAAACAGCTTAGAAGGTGCTACGAAGCACTTTGTACGTAATTCCACCCGCATCCAAACAACTTAGAAGGTGCTACGTAGCACTTTGTACGTAATTCCACCCACATCCAAACAACTAAGAAGGTGCTACGTAGCACTTTGTACGTAATTCCACCCGCATCCAAACAACTTAGAAGGTGCTACGTAGCACTTTGTACGTAATTCCACCCACATCCAAACAACTTAAAAGGTGCTACGTAGCAATTTGTACGTAATTCCACCCACATCCAAACAGCTTAGAAGGTGCTACGAAGCACTTTGTACGTAATTCCACCCGCATCCAAACAACTTAGAAGGTGCTACGTAGCACTTTGTACGTAATTCCACCCACATCCAAACAACTAAGAAGGTGCTACGAAGCACTTTGTACGTAATTCCACGCACATCCAAACAACTTAAAAGGTGCTACGTAGCACTTTGTACGTAATTCCACCCACATCCAAACAACTTAGAAGGTGCTACGAAGCACTTTGTACGTAATTCCACGCACATCCAAACAACTTAAAAGGTGCTACGTAGCAATTTGTACGTAATTCCACCCACATCCAAACAGCTTAGAAGGTGCTAAGAAGCACTTTGTACGTAATTCCACCCACATCCAAACAACTTAGAAGGTGCTAAGAAGCACTTTGTACGTAATTCCACGCACATCCAAACACCTTTGGAGGTGCTACGAAGCACTTTGTACGTAATTCCACCCGCATCCAAACAACTTAAAAGGTGCTACGTAGCACTTTGTACGTAATTCCACCCGCATCCAAACAACTTAAAAGGTGCTACGTAGCACTTTGTACGTAATTCCACCCACATCCAAACAACTTAGAAGGTGCTACGAAGCACTTTGTACGTAATTCCACCCACATCCAAACAACTTAGAAGGTGCTACGAAGCACTTTGTACGTAATTCCACGCACATCCAAACAACTTAAAAGGTGCTACGTAGCAATTTGTACGTAATTCCACCCACATCCAAACAGCTTAGAAGGTGCTACGAAGCACTTTGTACGTAATTCCACCCGCATCCAAACAACTTAGAAGGTGCTACGTAGCACTTTGTACGTAATTCCACCCACATCCAAACAACTAAGAAGGTGCTACGTAGCACTTTGTACGTAATTCCACCCGCATCCAAACAACTTAGAAGGTGCTACGAAGCACTTTGTACGTAATTCCACCCGCATCCAAACAACTTAGAAGGTGCTAAGAAGCACTTTGTACGTAATTCCACGCACATCCAAACAACTTAAAAGGTGCTACGTAGCACTTTGTACGTAATTCCACGCACATCCAAACAACTTAAAAGGTGCTACGTAGCACTTTGTACGTAATTCCACCCGCATCCAAGCAACTTAGAAGGTGCTACGAAGCACTTTGTACGTAATTCCACGCACATCCAAACAACTTAAAAGGTGCTACGTAGCACTTTGTACGTAATTCCACCCGCATCCAAACAACTTAGAAGGTGCTACGAAGCACTTTGTACGTAATTCCACCCGCATCCAAACAACTTAGAAGGTGCTAAGAAGCACTTTGTACGTAATTCCACCCACATCCAAACAACTTAGAAGGTGCTAAGAAGCACTTTGTACGTAATTCCACGCACATCCAAACAACTTAGAAGGTGCTACGTAGCACTTTGTACGTAATTCCACCCGCATCCAAACAACTTAGAAGGTGCTACGTAGCACTTTGTACGTAATTCCACCCACATCCAAAGAACTTAGAAGGTGCTACGAAGCACTTTGTACGTAATTCCACCCACATCCAAACAACTTAGAAGGTGCTACGAAGCACTTTGTACGTAATTCCACGCACATCCAAACAACTTAGAAGGTGCTACGTAGCACTTTGTACGTAATTCCACCCGCATCCAAACAACTTAAAAGGTGCTACGTAGCACTTTGTACGTAATTCCACCCGCATCCAAACAACTTAGAAGGTGCTACGTAGCACTTTGTACGTAATTCCACCCACATCCAAAGAACTTAAAAGGTGCTACGTAGCACTTTGTACGTAATTCCACCCACTTCCAAACAACTTAGAAGGTGCTACGAAGCACTTTGTACGTAATTCCACCCACATCCAAACAGCTTAGAAGGTGCTACGTAGCACTTTGTACGTAATTCCACCCACATCCAAACAGCTTAGAAGGTGCTACGTAGCACTTTGTACGTAATTCCACCCACATCCAAAGAACTTAGAAGGTGCTACGAAGCACTTTGTACGTAATTCCACCCACATCCAAACAACTTAGAAGGTGCTACGAAGCACTTTGTACGTAATTCCACCCACATCCAAACAACTTAGAAGGTGCTACGTAGCACTTTGTACGTAATTCCACCCACATCCAAAGAACTTAGAAGGTGCTACGAAGCACTTTGTACGTAATTCCACCCACATCCAAACAACTTAGAAGGTGCTACGAAGCACTTTGTACGTAATTCCACCCGCATCCAAACAACTTAGAAGGTGCTACGTAGCACTTTGTACGTAATTCCACCCACATCCAAACAACTTAGAAGGTGCTACGTAGCACTTTGTACGTAATTCCAACAACATCCAAACACCTTTGGAGGTGCTACGAAGCACTTTGTACGTAATTCCACCCGCATCCAAACAACTTAAAAGGTGCTACGTAGCACTTTGTACGTAATTCCACCCACATCCAAACAACTTAGAAGGTGCTACGAAGCACTTTGTACGTAATTCCACCCGCATCCAAACAACTTAGAAGGTGCTAAGAAGCACTTTGTACGTAATTCCACGCACATCCAAACAACTTAAAAGGTGCTACGTAGCACTTTGTACGTAATTCCACGCACATCCAAACAACTTAGAAGGTGCTACGTAGCACTTTGTACGTAATTCCACCCGCATCCAAAGAACTTAGAAGGTGCTACGAAGCACTTTGTACGTAATTCCACGCACATCCAAACAACTTAAAAGGTGCTACGTAGCACTTTGTACGTAATTCCACCCGCATCCAAACAACTTAGAAGGTGCTACGAAGCACTTTGTACGTAATTCCACGCACATCCAAACAACTTAAAAGGTGCTACGTAGCACTTTGTACGTAATTCCACCCGCATCCAAACAACTTAGAAGGTGCTACGAAGCACTTTGTACGTAATTCCACCCGCATCCAAACAACTTAGAAGGTGCTAAGAAGCACTTTGTACGTAATTCCACCCACATCCAAACAACTTAGAAGGTGCTAAGAAGCACTTTGTACGTAATTCCACGCACATCCAAACAACTTAGAAGGTGCTACGTAGCACTTTGTACGTAATTCCACCCGCATCCAAACAACTTAGAAGGTGCTACGTAGCACTTTGTACGTAATTCCACCCACATCCAAAGAACTTAGAAGGTGCTACGAAGCACTTTGTACGTAATTCCACCCACATCCAAACAACTTAGAAGGTGCTACGAAGCACTTTGTACGTAATTCCACGCACATCCAAACAACTTAGAAGGTGCTACGTAGCACTTTGTACGTAATTCCACCCGCATCCAAACAACTTAAAAGGTGCTACGTAGCACTTTGTACGTAATTCCACCCGCATCCAAACAACTTAGAAGGTGCTACGAAGCACTTTGTACGTAATTCCACGCACATCCAAACAACTTAAAAGGTGCTACGTAGCACTTTGTACGTAATTCCACCCACTTCCAAACAACTTAGAAGGTGCTACGAAGCACTTTGTACGTAATTCCACCCACATCCAAACAGCTTAGAAGGTGCTACGTAGCACTTTGTACGTAATTCCACCCACATCCAAACAGCTTAGAAGGTGCTACGTAGCACTTTGTACGTAATTCCACCCACATCCAAACAACTTAGAAGGTGCTACGAAGCACTTTGTACGTAATTCCACCCACATCCAAACAACTTAGAAGGTGCTACGAAGCACTTTGTACGTAATTCCACCCACATCCAAACAACTTAGAAGGTGCTACGTAGCACTTTGTACGTAATTCCACCCACATCCAAAGAACTTAGAAGGTGCTACGAAGCACTTTGTACGTAATTCCACCCACATCCAAACAACTTAGAAGGTGCTACGTAGCACTTTGTACGTAATTCCACCCACATCCAAACAACTTAGAAGGTGCTACGTAGCACTTTGTACGTAATTCCAACAACATCCAAACACCTTTGGAGGTGCTACGAAGCACTTTGTACGTAATTCCACCCGCATCCAAACAACTTAAAAGGTGCTACGTAGCACTTTGTACGTAATTCCACCCACATCCAAACAACTTAGAAGGTGCTACGAAGCACTTTGTACGTAATTCCACCCACATCCAAAGAACTTAGAAGGTGCTACGAAGCACTTTGTACGTAATTCCACCCACATCCAAACAACTTAGAAGGTGCTACGAAGCACTTTGTACGTAATTCCAACAACATCCAAACACCTTTGGAGGTGCTACGAAGCACTTTGTACGTAATTCCACCCGCATCCAAACAACTTAAAAGGTGCTACGTAGCACTTTGTACGTAATTCCACCCACATCCAAACAACTTAGAAGGTGCTACGAAGCACTTTGTACGTAATTCCACCCACATCCAAAGAACTTAGAAGGTGCTACGAAGCACTTTGTACGTAATTCCACCCACATCCAAACAACTTAGAAGGTGCTACGAAGCACTTTGTACGTAATTCCACGCACATCCAAACAACTTAGAAGGTGCTACGAAGCACTTTGTACGTAATTCCACCCGCATCCAAACAACTTAGAAGGTGCTACGTAGCACTTTGTACGTAATTCCACCCACATCCAAACAACTTAGAAGGTGCTACGAAGCACTTTGTACGTAATTCCACCCACATCCAAAGAACTTAGAAGGTGCTACGAAGCACTTTGTACGTAATTCCACCCACATCCAAACAACTTAGAAGGTGCTACGAAGCACTTTGTACGTAATTCCACGCACATCCAAACAACTTAGAAGGTGCTACGAAGCACTTTGTACGTAATTCCACGCACATCCAAACAACTTAGAAGGTGCTACGAAGCACTTTGTACGTAATTCCACCCGCATCCAAACAACTTAGAAGGTGCTAAGAAGCACTTTGTACGTAATTCCACGCACATCCAAACAACTTAAAAGGTGCTACGTAGCACTTTGTACGTAATTCCACCCACTTCCAAACAACTTAGAAGGTGCTACGAAGCACTTTGTACGTAATTCCACGCACATCCAAACAACTTAGAAGGTGCTACGTAGCACTTTGTACGTAATTCCACCCGCATCCAAACAACTTAGAAGGTGCTACGTAGCACTTTGTACGTAATTTCACCCACATCCAAACAACTTAGAAGGTGCTACGAAGCACTTTGTACGTAATTCCACCCACATCCAAACAACTTAGAAGGTGCTACGAAGCACTTTGTACGTAATTCCACCCGCATCCAAACAATTTAGAAGGTGCTACGAAGCACTTTGTACGTAATTCCACGCACATCCAAACAACTTAGAAGGTGCTACGAAGCACTTTGTACGTAATTCCACCCGCATCCAAACAACTTAGAAGGTGCTAAGAAGCACTTTGTACGTAATTCCACGCACATCCAAACAACTTAAAAGGTGCTACGTAGCACTTTGTACGTAATTCCACCCACTTCCAAACAACTTAGAAGGTGCTACGAAGCACTTTGTACGTAATTCCACGCACATCCAAACAACTTAGAAGGTGCTACGTAGCACTTTGTACGTAATTCCACCCGCATCCAAACAACTTAAAAGGTGCTACGTAGCACTTTGTACGTAATTCCACGCACATCCAAACAACTTAGAAGGTGCTACGTAGCACTTTGTACGTAATTCCACCCGCATCCAAAGAACTTAGAAGGTGCTACGAAGCACTTTGTACGTAATTCCACCCGCATCCAAACAACTTAGAAGGTGCTACGTAGCACTTTGTACGTAATTCCACGCACATCCAAACAACTTAGAAGGTGCTACGTAGCACTTTGTACGTAATTCCACCCACATCCAAACAACTTAGAAGGTGCTACGTAGCACTTTGTACGTAATTCCACCCGCATCCAAACAACTTAAAAGGTGCTACGTAGCACTTTGTACGTAATTCCACCCGCATCCAAACAACTTAGAAGGTGCTACGTAGCACTTTGTACGTAATTTCACCCACATCCAAACAACTTAGAAGGTGCTACGAAGCACTTTGTACGTAATTCCACCCACATCCAAACAACTTAGAAGGTGCTACGAAGCACTTTGTACGTAATTCCACCCGCATCCAAACAATTTAGAAGGTGCTACGAAGCACTTTGTACGAAATTCCACCCACATCCAAACAACTAAGAAGGTGCTACGAAGCACTTTGTACGTAATTCCACGCACATCCAAACAATTTAGAAGGTGCTACGAAGCACTTTGTACGTAATTCCACGCACATCCAAACAACTTAGAAGGTGCTACGAAGCACTTTGTACGTAATTCCACCCGCATCCAAACAACTTAGAAGGTGCTACGTAGCACTTTGTACGTAATTCCACCCACATCCAAACAACTTAGAAGGTGCTACGTAGCACTTTGTACGTAATTCCACGCACATCCAAACAACTTAAAAGGTGCTACGTAGCACTTTGTACGTAATTCCACCCGCATCCAAACAACTTAGAAGGTGCTACGTAGCACTTTGTACGTAATTCCACCCGCATCCAAACAACTTAAAAGGTGCTACGTAGCACTTTGTACGTAATTCCACGCACATCCAAACAACTTAGAAGGTGCTACGTAGCACTTTGTACGTAATTCCACCCACATCCAAACAACTTAGAAGGTGCTACGTAGCACTTTGTACGTAATTCCACCCGCATCCAAACAACTTAAAAGGTGCTACGTAGCACTTTGTACGTAATTCCACCCGCATCCAAACAACTTAAAAGGTGCTACGTAGCACTTTGTACGTAATTCCACCCACATCCAAACAACTTAGAAGGTGCTACGAAGCACTTTGTACGTAATTCCACCCACATCCAAAGAACTTAGAAGGTGCTACGAAGCACTTTGTACGTAATTCCACCCACATCCAAACAACTTAGAAGGTGCTACGAAGCACTTTGTACGTAATTCCACGCACATCCAAACAACTTAGAAGGTGCTACGAAGCACTTTGTGCGTAATTCCACCCGCATCCAAACAACTTAGAAGGTGCTAAGAAGCACTTTGTACGTAATTCCACGCACATCCAAACAACTTAAAAGGTGCTACGTAGCACTTTGTACGTAATTCCACGCACATCCAAACAACTTAGAAGGTGCTACGTAGCACTTTGTACGTAATTCCACCCGCATCCAAACAACTTAGAAGGTGCTACGTAGCACTTTGTACGTAATTCCACGCACATCCAAACAACTTAGAAGGTGCTACGTAGCACTTTGTACGTAATTCCACCCACATCCAAACAACTTAGAAGGTGCTACGTAGCACTTTGTACGTAATTCCACCCGCATCCAAACAACTTAAAAGGTGCTACGTAGCACTTTGTACGTAATTCCACGCACATCCAAACAACTTAGAAGGTGCTACGTAGCACTTTGTACGTAATTCCACCCACATCCAAACAACTTAGAAGGTGCTACGTAGCACTTTGTACGTAATTCCACCCGCATCCAAACAACTTAAAAGGTGCTACGTAGCACTTTGTACGTAATTCCACCCGCATCCAAACAACTTAAAAGGTGCTACGTAGCACTTTGTACGTAATTCCACCCACATCCAAACAACTTAGAAGGTGCTACGAAGCACTTTGTACGTAATTCCACCCACATCCAAAGAACTTAGAAGGTGCTACGAAGCACTTTGTACGTAATTCCACCCACATCCAAACAACTTAGAAGGTGCTACGAAGCACTTTGTACGTAATTCCACGCACATCCAAACAACTTAGAAGGTGCTACGAAGCACTTTGTACGTAATTCCACCCGCATCCAAACAACTTAGAAGGTGCTAAGAAGCACTTTGTACGTAATTCCACGCACATCCAAACAACTTAAAAGGTGCTACGTAGCACTTTGTACGTAATTCCACGCACATCCAAACAACTTAGAAGGTGCTACGTAGCACTTTGTACGTAATTCCACCCGCATCCAAAGAACTTAGAAGGTGCTACGAAGCACTTTGTACGTAATTCCACCCACATCCAAACAACTTAGAAGGTGCTAAGAAGCACTTTGTACGTAATTCCACCCACATCCAAACAACTTAGAAGGTGCTAAGAAGCACTTTGTACGTAATTCCACCCGCATCCAAACAACTTAGAAGGTGCTACGTAGCACTTTGTACGTAATTCCACCCACATCCAAACAACTTAGAAGGTGCTACGAAGCACTTTGTACGTAATTCCACCCACATCCAAAGAACTTAGAAGGTGCTACGAAGCACTTTGTACGTAATTCCACCCACATCCAAACAACTTAGAAGGTGCTACGAAGCACTTTGTACGTAATTCCACGCACATCCAAACAACTTAGAAGGTGCTACGAAGCACTTTGTACGTAATTCCACCCGCATCCAAACAACTTAGAAGGTGCTAAGAAGCACTTTGTACGTAATTCCACGCACATCCAAACAACTTAAAAGGTGCTACGTAGCACTTTGTACGTAATTCCACGCACATCCAAACAACTTAGAAGGTGCTACGTAGCACTTTGTACGTAATTCCACCCGCATCCAAAGAACTTAGAAGGTGCTACGAAGCACTTTGTACGTAATTCCACCCACATCCAAACAACTTAGAAGGTGCTAAGAAGCACTTTGTACGTAATTCCACCCGCATCCAAACAACTTAGAAGGTGCTACGTAGCACTTTGTACGTAATTCCACGCACATCCAAACAACTTAGAAGGTGCTACGTAGCACTTTGTACGTAATTCCACCCACATCCAAACAACTTAGAAGGTGCTACGTAGCACTTTGTACGTAATTCCACCCGCATCCAAACAACTTAAAAGGTGCTACGTAGCACTTTGTACGTAATTCCACCCGCATCCAAACAACTTAGAAGGTGCTACGTAGCACTTTGTACGTAATTCCACCCGCATCCAAACAACTTAAAAGGTGCTACGTAGCACTTTGTACGTAATTCCACCCGCATCCAAACAACTTAGAAGGTGCTACGTAGCACTTTGTACGTAATTCCACCCGCATCCAAAGAACTTAGAAGGTGCTACGAAGCACTTTGTACGTAATTCCACCCGCATCCAAACAACTTAGAAGGTGCTAAGAAGCACTTTGTACGTAATTCCACCCACATCCAAACAACTTAGAAGGTGCTAAGAAGCACTTTGTACGTAATTCCACCCGCATCCAAACAACTTAGAAGGTGCTACGTAGCACTTTGTACGTAATTCCACCCACATCCAAACAACTTAGAAGGTGCTAAGAAGCACTTTGTACGTAATTCCACCCGCATCCAAACAACTTAGAAGGTGCTACGTAGCACTTTGTACGTAATTCCACGCACATCCAAACAACTTAGAAGGTGCTACGTAGCACTTTGTACGTAATTCCACCCGCATCCAAACAACTTAGAAGGTGCTACGTAGCACTTTGTACGTAATTCCACCCGCATCCAAACAACTTAGAAGGTGCTACGTAGCACTTTGTACGTAATTCCACCCGCATCCAAACAACTTAGAAGGTGCTAAGAAGCACTTTGTACGTAATTCCACCCACATCCAAACAACTTAGAAGGTGCTAAGAAGCACTTTGTACGTAATTCCACCCGCATCCAAACAACTTAGAAGGTGCTACGTAGCACTTTGTACGTAATTCCACCCACATCCAAACAACTTAGAAGGTGCTAAGAAGCACTTTGTACGTAATTCCACCCGCATCCAAACAACTTAGAAGGTGCTACGTAGCACTTTGTACGTAATTCCACGCACATCCAAACAACTTAGAAGGTGCTACGTAGCACTTTGTACGTAATTCCACCCGCATCCAAACAACTTAGAAGGTGCTACGTAGCACTTTGTACGTAATTCCACCCGCATCCAAACAACTTAGAAGGTGCTACGTAGCACTTTGTACGTAATTCCACCCACATCCAAAGAACTTAGAAGGTGCTACGAAGCACTTTGTACGTAATTCCACGCACATCCAAACAACTTAAAAGGTGCTACGTAGCACTTTGTACGTAATTCCACCCGCATCCAAACAACTTAGAAGGTGCTAAGAAGCACTTTGTACGTAATTCCACCCACATCCAAACAACTTAGAAGGTGCTAAGAAGCACTTTGTACGTAATTCCACCCACATCCAAACAACTTAGAAGGTGCTACGTAGCACTTTGTACGTAATTCCACCCACATCCAAACAACTTAGAAGGTGCTAAGAAGCACTTTGTACGTAATTCCACGCACATCCAAACAATTTAGAAGGTGCTACGTAGCACTTTGTACGTAATTCCACGCACATCCAAACAATTTAGAAGGTGCTACGTAGCACTTTGTACGTAATTCCACGCACATCCAAACAATTTAGAATGTGCTACGAAGCACTTTGTACGTAATTCCACCCGCATCCAAACAACTTAGAAGGTGCTACGAAGCACTTTGTACGTAATTCCACGCACATCCAAACAATTTAGAATGTGCTACGAAGCACTTTGTACGTAATTCCACGCACATCCAAACAATTTAGAAGGTGCTACGAAGCACTTTGTACGTAATTCCACCCACATCCAAACAACTAAGAAGGTGCTACGAAGCACTTTGTACGTAATTCCACCCGCATCCAAACAATTTAGAAGGTGCTACGAAGCAATTTGTACGTAATTCCACGCACATCCAAACAATTTAGAAGGTGCTACGTAGCACTTTGTACGTAATTCCACGCACATCCAAACAATTTAGAAGGTGCTACGTAGCACTTTGTACGTAATTCCACGCACATCCAAACAATTTAGAATGTGCTACGAAGCACTTTGTACGTAATTCCACCCGCATCCAAACAACTTAGAAGGTGCTACGAAGCACTTTGTACGTAATTCCACGCACATCCAAACAACTTAGAAGGTGCTACGTAGCACTTTGTACGTAATTCCACGCACATCCAAACAATTTAGAAGGTGCTACGTAGCACTTTGTACGTAATTCCACGCACATCCAAACAATTTAGAAGGTGCTACGTAGCACTTTGTACGTAATTCCACGCACATCCAAACAATTTAGAAGGTGCTACGAAGCACTTTGTACGTTATTCCACGCACATCCAAACAATTTAGAAGGTGCTACGTAGCACTTTGTACGTAATTCCACGCACATCCAAACAATTTAGAATGTGCTACGAAGCACTTTGTACGTAATTCCACCCGCATCCAAACAACTTAGAAGGTGCTACGAAGCACTTTGTACGTAATTCCACGCACATCCAAACAATTTAGAATGTGCTACGAAGCACTTTGTACGAAATTCCACCCGCATCCAAACAACTTAGAAGGTGCTACGAAGCACTTTGTACGTAATTCCACGCACATCCAAACAACTTAGAAGGTGCTACGTAGCACTTTGTACGTAATTCCACGCACATCCAAACAATTTAGAAGGTGCTACGTAGCACTTTGTACGTAATTCCACGCACATCCAAACAATTTAGAAGGTGCTACGTAGCACTTTGTACGTAATTCCACGCACATCCAAACAATTTAGAATGTGCTACGAAGCACTTTGTACGTAATTCCACCCGCATCCAAACAACTTAGAAGGTGCTACGAAGCACTTTGTACGTAATTCCACCCGCATCCAAACAACTTAGAAGGTGCTACGAAGCACTTTGTACGTAATTCCACCCGCATCCAAACAACTTAGAAGGTGCTACGAAGCACTTTGTACGTAATTCCACGCACATCCAAACAACTTAGAAGGTGCTACGAAGCACTTTGTACGTAATTCCACGCACATCCAAACAACTAAGAAGGTGCTACGAAGCACTTTGTACGTAATTCCACCCGCATCCAAACAACTTAGAAGGTGCTACGAAGCACTTTGTACGTAATTCCACGCACATCCAAACAACTTAGAAGGTGCTACGTAGCACTTTGTACGTAATTCCACGCACATCCAAACAATTTAGAATGTGCTACGAAGCACTTTGTACGTAATTCCACCCGCATCCAAACAACTTAGAAGGTGCTACGAAGCACTTTGTACGTAATTCCACGCACATCCAAACAATTTAGAATGTGCTACGAAGCACTTTGTACGAAATTCCACCCGCATCCAAACAACTTAGAAGGTGCTACGAAGCACTTTGTACGTAATTCCACCCGCATCCAAACAATTTAGAAGGTGCTACGAAGCACTTTGTACGTAATTCCACGCACATCCAAACAATTTAGAATGTGCTACGAAGCACTTTGTACGTAATTCCACCCGCATCCAAACAACTTAGAAGGTGCTACGAAGCACTTTGTACGTAATTCCACCCGCATCCAAACAACTTAGAAGGTGCTACGAAGCACTTTGTACGTAATTCCACCCACATCCAAACAACTAAGAAGGTGCTACGAAGCACTTTGTACGTAATTCCACCCGCATCCAAACAATTTAGAAGGTGCTACGAAGCAATTTGTACGTAATTCCACCCGCATCCAAACAGCTTAGAAGGTGCTACGAAGCACTTTGTACGAAATTCCACCCACATCCAAACAATTTAGAAGGTGCTACGTAGCACTTTGTACGTAATTCCACGCACATCCAAACAATTTAGAAGGTGCTACGAAGCACTTTGTACGTAATTCCACCCACATCCAAACAACTAAGAAGGTGCTACGAAGCACTTTGTACGTAATTCCACCCGCATCCAAACAATTTAGAAGGTGCTACGAAGCACTTTGTACGAAATTCCACCCGCATCCAAACAACTTAGAAGGTGCTACGAAGCACTTTGTACGTAATTCCACCCGCATCCAAACAACTTAGAAGGTGCTACGTAGCACTTTGTACGTAATTCCACGCACATCCAAACAATTTAGAAGGTGCTACGTAGCACTTTGTACGTAATTCCACGCACATCCAAACAATTTAGAATGTGCTACGAAGCACTTTGTACGTAATTCCACGCACATCCAAACAATTTAGAAGGTGCTACGTAGCACTTTGTACGTAATTCCACGCACATCCAAACAATTTAGAATGTGCTACGAAGCACTTTGTACGTAATTCCACCCGCATCCAAACAACTTAGAAGGTGCTACGAAGCACTTTGTACGTAATTCCACCCGCATCCAAACAACTTAGAAGGTGCTACGAAGCACTTTGTACGTAATTCCACCCGCATCCAAACAACTTAGAAGGTGCTACGAAGCACTTTGTACGTAATTCCACGCACATCCAAACAACTTAGAAGGTGCTACGAAGCACTTTGTACGTAATTCCACGCACATCCAAACAACTAAGAAGGTGCTACGAAGCACTTTGTACGTAATTCCACCCGCATCCAAACAACTTAGAAGGTGCTACGAAGCACTTTGTACGTAATTCCACGCACATCCAAACAACTTAGAAGGTGCTACGTAGCACTTTGTACGTAATTCCACGCACATCCAAACAATTTAGAATGTGCTACGAAGCACTTTGTACGTAATTCCACCCGCATCCAAACAACTTAGAAGGTGCTACGAAGCACTTTGTACGTAATTCCACCCGCATCCAAACAACTTAGAAGGTGCTACGAAGCACTTTGTACGTAATTCCACGCACATCCAAACAACTTAGAAGGTGCTACGTAGCACTTTGTACGTAATTCCACGCACATCCAAACAATTTAGAAGGTGCTACGTAGCACTTTGTACGTAATTCCACGCACATCCAAACAATTTAGAATGTGCTACGAAGCACTTTGTACGTAATTCCACCCGCATCCAAACAACTTAGAAGGTGCTACGAAGCACTTTGTACGTAATTCCACCCGCATCCAAACAACTTAGAAGGTGCTACGAAGCACTTTGTACGTAATTCCACCCACATCCAAACAACTAAGAAGGTGCTACGAAGCACTTTGTACGTAATTCCACCCGCATCCAAACAATTTAGAAGGTGCTACGAAGCAATTTGTACGTAATTCCACCCGCATCCAAACAGCTTAGAAGGTGCTACGAAGCACTTTGTACGAAATTCCACCCACATCCAAACAATTTAGAAGGTGCTACGTAGCACTTTGTACGTAATTCCACGCACATCCAAACAATTTAGAAGGTGCTACGAAGCACTTTGTACGTAATTCCACCCACATCCAAACAACTAAGAAGGTGCTACGAAGCACTTTGTACGTAATTCCACCCGCATCCAAACAATTTAGAAGGTGCTACGAAGCACTTTGTACGAAATTCCACCCGCATCCAAACAACTTAGAAGGTGCTACGAAGCACTTTGTACGTAATTCCACCCGCATCCAAACAACTTAGAAGGTGCTACGTAGCACTTTGTACGTAATTCCACGCACATCCAAACAATTTAGAAGGTGCTACGTAGCACTTTGTACGTAATTCCACGCACATCCAAACAATTTAGAATGTGCTACGAAGCACTTTGTACGTAATTCCACCCGCATCCAAACAACTTAGAAGGTGCTACGAAGCACTTTGTACGTAATTCCACCCGCATCCAAACAACTTAGAAGGTGCTACGAAGCACTTTGTACGTAATTCCACGCACATCCAAACAATTTAGAAGGTGCTACGAAGCACTTTGTACGTAATTCCACCCACATCCAAACAACTAAGAAGGTGCTACGAAGCACTTTGTACGTAATTCCACCCGCATCCAAACAATTTAGAAGGTGCTACGAAGCAATTTGTACGTAATTCCACCCGCATCCAAACAACTTAGAAGGTGCTACGAAGCACTTTGTACGTAATTCCACCCGCATCCAAACAACTAAGAAGGTGCTACGAAGCACTTTGTACGTAATTCCACCCGCATCCAAACAACTTAGAAGGTGCTACGTAGCACTTTGTACGTAATTCCACGCACATCCAAACAATTTAGAAGGTGCTACGTAGCACTTTGTACGTAATTCCACGCACATCCAAACAATTTAGAAGGTGCTACGAAGCACTTTGTACGAAATTCCACGCACATCCAAACAACTTAGAAGGTGCTACGAAGCACTTTGTACGTAATTCCACCCGCATCCAAACAACTTAGAAGGTGCTACGAAGCACTTTGTACGAAATTCCACCCACATCCAAACAACTAAGAAGGTGCTACGAAGCACTTTGTACGTAATTCCACGCACATCCAAACAATTTAGAAGGTGCTACGAAGCACTTTGTACGTAATTCCACGCACATCCAAACAATTAAGAAGGTGCTACGAAGCACTTTGTACGTAATTCCACCCACATCCAAACAATTTAGAAGGTGCTACGAAGCATTTTGTACGTAATTCCACCCGCATCCAAACAACTTAGAAGGTGCTACGAAGCACTTTGTACGTAATTCCACCCACATCCAAACAATTTAGAAGGTGCTACGAAGCACTTTGTACGTAATTCCACCCACATCCAAACAACTAAGAAGGTGCTACGAAGCACTTTGTACGTAATTCCACGCACATCCAAACAACTTAGAAGGTGCTACGAAGCACTTTGTACGTAATTCCACGCACATCCAAACAATTTAGAAGGTGCTACGAAGCACTTTGTACGTAATTCCACGCACATCCAAACAATTTAGAAGGTGCTACGAAGCACTTTGTACGTAATTCCACCCGCATCCAAACAACTTAGAAGGTGCTACGAAGCACTTTGTACGTAATTCCACGCACATCCAAACAACTTAGAAGGTGCTACGAAGCACTTTGTACGTAATTCCACGCACATCCAAACAATTTAGAAGGTGCTACGTAGCACTTTGTACGTAATTCCACGCACATCCAAACAATTTAGAAGGTGCTACGAAGCACTTTGTACGTAATTCCACGCACATCCAAACAATTTAGAAGGTGCTACGAAGCACTTTGTACGTAATTCCACGCACATCCAAACAATTTAGAAGGTGCTACGAAGCACTTTGTACGTAATTCCACCCGCATCCAAACAACTTAGAAGGTGCTACGAAGCACTTTGTACGTAATTCCACGCACATCCAAACAACTTAGAAGGTGCTACGAAGCACTTTGTACGTAATTCCACGCACATCCAAACAATTTAGAATGTGCTACGAAGCACTTTGTACGTAATTCCACCCGCATCCAAACAACTTAGAAGGTGCTACGAAGCACTTTGTACGTAATTCCACCCGCATCCAAACAACTTAGAAGGTGCTACGAAGCACTTTGTACGTAATTCCACCCGCATCCAAACAACTTAGAAGGTGCTACGAAGCACTTTGTACGTAATTCCACGCACATCCAAACAACTTAGAAGGTGCTACGAAGCACTTTGTACGTAATTCCACGCACATCCAAACAATTTAGAAGGTGCTACGAAGCACTTTGTACGTAATTCCACGCACATCCAAACAATTTAGAAGGTGCTACGAAGCACTTTGTACGTAATTCCACCCGCATCCAAACAACTTAGAAGGTGCTACGAAGCACTTTGTACGTAATTCCACGCACATCCAAACAACTTAGAAGGTGCTACGAAGCACTTTGTACGTAATTCCACGCACATCCAAACAATTTAGAAGGTGCTACGTAGCACTTTGTACGTAATTCCACGCACATCCAAACAATTTAGAAGGTGCTACGAAGCACTTTGTACGTAATTCCACGCACATCCAAACAATTTAGAAGGTGCTACGAAGCACTTTGTACGAAATTCCACGCACATCCAAACAACTTAGAAGGTGCTACGAAGCACTTTGTACGTAATTCCATGCGCATCCAAACAACTTAGAAGGTGCTACGAAGCACTTTGTACGAAATTCCACCCACATCCAAACAACTAAGAAGGTGCTACGAAGCACTTTGTACGTAATTCCACGCACATCCAAACAATTTAGAAGGTGCTACGAAGCACTTTGTACGTAATTCCACCCGCATCCAAACAACTTAGAAGGTGCTACGAAGCACTTTGTACGTAATTCCACCCGCATCCAAACAACTTAGAAGGTGCTACGAAGCACTTTGTACGTAATTCCACGCACATCCAAACAATTTAGAAGGTGCTACGAAGCACTTTGTACGTAATTCCACGCACATCCAAACAATTTAGAAGGTGCTACGAAGCACTTTGTACGTAATTCCACCCGCATCCAAACAACTTAGAAGGTGCTACGAAGCACTTTGTACGTAATTCCACGCACATCCAAACAACTTAGAAGGTGCTACGAAGCACTTTGTACGTAATTCCACGCACATCCAAACAATTTAGAAGGTGCTACGTAGCACTTTGTACGTAATTCCACGCACATCCAAACAATTTAGAAGGTGCTACGAAGCACTTTGTACGTAATTCCACGCACATCCAAACAATTTAGAAGGTGCTACGAAGCACTTTGTACGAAATTCCACGCACATCCAAACAACTTAGAAGGTGCTACGAAGCACTTTGTACGTAATTCCATGCGCATCCAAACAACTTAGAAGGTGCTACGAAGCACTTTGTACGAAATTCCACCCACATCCAAACAACTAAGAAGGTGCTACGAAGCACTTTGTACGTAATTCCACGCACATCCAAACAATTTAGAAGGTGCTACGAAGCATTTTGTACGTAATTCCACCCGCATCCAAACAACTTAGAAGGTGCTACGAAGCACTTTGTACGTAATTCCACCCGCATCCAAACAACTTAGAAGGTGCTACGAAGCACTTTGTACGTAATTCCACGCACATCCAAACAATTTAGAATGTGCTACGAAGCACTTTGTACGTAATTCCACCCGCATCCAAACAACTTAGAAGGTGCTACGAAGCACTTTGTACGTAATTCCACCCGCATCCAAACAACTTAGAAGGTGCTACGAAGCACTTTGTACGTAATTCCACCCGCATCCAAACAACTTAGAAGGTGCTACGAAGCACTTTGTACGTAATTCCACGCACATCCAAACAACTTAGAAGGTGCTACGAAGCACTTTGTACGTAATTCCACGCACATCCAAACAATTTAGAAGGTGCTACGAAGCACTTTGTACGTAATTCCACGCACATCCAAACAATTTAGAAGGTGCTACGAAGCACTTTGTACGTAATTCCACCCGCATCCAAACAACTTAGAAGGTGCTACGAAGCACTTTGTACGTAATTCCACGCACATCCAAACAACTTAGAAGGTGCTACGAAGCACTTTGTACGTAATTCCACGCACATCCAAACAATTTAGAAGGTGCTACGTAGCACTTTGTACGTAATTCCACGCACATCCAAACAATTTAGAAGGTGCTACGAAGCACTTTGTACGTAATTCCACGCACATCCAAACAATTTAGAAGGTGCTACGAAGCACTTTGTACGTAATTCCACGCACATCCAAACAATTTAGAAGGTGCTACGTAGCACTTTGTACGTAATTCCACGCACATCCAAACAATTTAGAATGTGCTACGAAGCACTTTGTACGTAATTCCACCCGCATCCAAACAACTTAGAAGGTGCTACGAAGCACTTTGTACGTAATTCCACGCACATCCAAACAACTTAGAAGGTGCTACGAAGCACTTTGTACGTAATTCCACGCACATCCAAACAATTTAGAATGTGCTACGAAGCACTTTGTACGTAATTCCACCCGCATCCAAACAACTTAGAAGGTGCTACGAAGCACTTTGTACGTAATTCCACCCGCATCCAAACAACTTAGAAGGTGCTACGAAGCACTTTGTACGTAATTCCACCCGCATCCAAACAACTTAGAAGGTGCTACGAAGCACTTTGTACGTAATTCCACGCACATCCAAACAACTTAGAAGGTGCTACGAAGCACTTTGTACGTAATTCCACGCACATCCAAACAATTTAGAAGGTGCTACGAAGCACTTTGTACGTAATTCCACGCACATCCAAACAATTTAGAAGGTGCTACGAAGCACTTTGTACGTAATTCCACCCGCATCCAAACAACTTAGAAGGTGCTACGAAGCACTTTGTACGTAATTCCACGCACATCCAAACAACTTAGAAGGTGCTACGAAGCACTTTGTACGTAATTCCACGCACATCCAAACAACTTAGAAGGTGCTACGTAGCACTTTGTACGTAATTCCACGCACATCCAAACAATTTAGAAGGTGCTACGAAGCACTTTGTACGTAATTCCACGCACATCCAAACAACTTAGAAGGTGCTACGAAGCACTTTGTACGTAATTCCACCCGCATCCAAACAACTTAGAAGGTGCTACGAAGCACTTTGTACGTAATTCCACGCACATCCAAACAATTTAGAAGGTGCTACGAAGCACTTTGTACGTAATTCCACCCGCATCCAAACAACTTAGAAGGTGCTACGAAGCACTTTGTACGTAATTCCACGCACATCCAAACAACTTAGAAGGTGCTACGAAGCACTTTGTACGTAATTCCACGCACATCCAAACAATTTAGAAGGTGCTACGTAGCACTTTGTACGTAATTCCACGCACATCCAAACAACTTAGAAGGTGCTACGAAGCACTTTGTACGTAATTCCACGCACATCCAAACAATTTAGAAGGTGCTACGAAGCACTTTGTACGTAATTCCACCCGCATCCAAACAACTTAGAAGGTGCTACGAAGCACTTTGTACGTAATTCCACGCACATCCAAACAACTTAGAAGGTGCTACGAAGCACTTTGTACGTAATTCCACGCACATCCAAACAATTTAGAAGGTGCTACGTAGCACTTTGTACGTAATTCCACGCACATCCAAACAATTTAGAAGGTGCTACGAAGCACTTTGTACGTAATTCCACGCACATCCAAACAATTTAGAAGGTGCTACGAAGCACTTTGTACGTAATTCCACCCGCATCCAAACAACTTAGAAGGTGCTACGAAGCACTTTGTACGAAATTCCACGCACATCCAAACAACTTAGAAGGTGCTACGAAGCACTTTGTACGTAATTCCACCCGCATCCAAACAACTTAGAAGGTGCTACGAAGCACTTTGTACGAAATTCCACCCACATCCAAACAACTAAGAAGGTGCTACGAAGCACTTTGTACGTAATTCCACGCACATCCAAACAATTTAGAAGGTGCTACGAAGCACTTTGTACGTAATTCCACGCACATCCAAACAATTAAGAAGGTGCTACGTAGCACTTTGTACGTAATTCCACGCACATCCAAACAATTTAGAAGGTGCTACGAAGCACTTTGTACGTAATTCCACCCACATCCAAACAACTAAGAAGGTGCTACGAAGCACTTTGTACGTAATTCCACCCACATCCAAACAATTTAGAAGGTGCTACGAAGCACTTTGTACGTAATTCCACCCGCATCCAAACAACTAAGAAGGTGCTACGAAGCACTTTGTACGTAATTCCACCCGCATCCAAACAACTTAGAAGGTGCTACGAAGCACTTTGTACGTAATTCCACGCACATCCAAACAACTTAGAAGGTGCTACGAAGCACTTTGTACGTAATTCCACGCACATCCAAACAATTTAGAAGGTGCTACGAAGCACTTTGTACGTAATTCCACGCACATCCAAACAATTTAGAAGGTGCTACGAAGCACTTTGTACGTAATTCCACCCGCATCCAAACAACTTAGAAGGTGCTACGAAGCACTTTGTACGTAATTCCACGCACATCCAAACAACTTAGAAGGTGCTACGAAGCACTTTGTACGTAATTCCACGCACATCCAAACAATTTAGAAGGTGCTACGTAGCACTTTGTACGTAATTCCACGCACATCCAAACAATTTAGAAGGTGCTACGAAGCACTTTGTACGTAATTCCACGCACATCCAAACAATTTAGAAGGTGCTACGAAGCACTTTGTACGTAATTCCACGCACATCCAAACAATTTAGAAGGTGCTACGAAGCACTTTGTACGTAATTCCACCCGCATCCAAACAACTTAGAAGGTGCTACGAAGCACTTTGTACGTAATTCCACGCACATCCAAACAACTTAGAAGGTGCTACGAAGCACTTTGTACGTAATTCCACGCACATCCAAACAATTTAGAAGGTGCTACGAAGCACTTTGTACGTAATTCCACGCACATCCAAACAATTTAGAAGGTGCTACGAAGCACTTTGTACGTAATTCCACCCGCATCCAAACAACTTAGAAGGTGCTACGAAGCACTTTGTACGTAATTCCACGCACATCCAAACAACTTAGAAGGTGCTACGTAGCACTTTGTACGTAATTCCACGCACATCCAAACAATTTAGAAGGTGCTACGAAGCACTTTGTACGTAATTCCACGCACATCCAAACAATTTAGAAGGTGCTACGAAGCACTTTGTACGTAATTCCACCCGCATCCAAACAACTTAGAAGGTGCTACGAAGCACTTTGTACGTAATTCCACGCACATCCAAACAATTTAGAAGGTGCTACGAAGCACTTTGTACGTAATTCCACCCGCATCCAAA
This sequence comes from Anopheles ziemanni, assembly GCF_943734765.1. NCBI lineage: Eukaryota > Metazoa > Arthropoda > Insecta > Diptera > Culicidae > Anopheles > Anopheles ziemanni. The sequence continues at coordinate 133,487 of NW_026690046.1, read as the reverse complement.
CAACTTAGAAGGTGCTACGAAGCACTTTGTACGTAATTCCACGCACATCCAAACAACTAAGAAGGTGCTACGAAGCACTTTGTACGTAATTCCACGCACATCCAAACAACTTAGAAGGTGCTACGTAGCACTTTGTACGTAATTCCACGCACATCCAAACAATTTAGAAGGTGCTACGAAGCACTTTGTACGTAATTCCACCCGCATCCAAACAACTTAGAAGGTGCTACGAAGCACTTTGTACGTAATTCCACGCACATCCAAACAACTTAGAAGGTGCTACGAAGCACTTTGTACGTAATTCCACGCACATCCAAACAATTTAGAAGGTGCTACGAAGCACTTTGTACGTAATTCCACCCGCATCCAAACAACTTAGAAGGTGCTACGAAGCACTTTGTACGTAATTCCACGCACATCCAAACAATTTAGAAGGTGCTACGAAGCACTTTGTACGTAATTCCACGCACATCCAAACAATTTAGAAGGTGCTACGAAGCACTTTGTACGTAATTCCACGCACATCCAAACAATTTAGAAGGTGCTACGAAGCACTTTGTACGTAATTCCACGCACATCCAAACAACTTAGAAGGTGCTACGAAGCACTTTGTACGTAATTCCACGCACATCCAAACAATTTAGAAGGTGCTACGTAGCACTTTGTACGTAATTCCACGCACATCCAAACAATTTAGAAGGTGCTACGAAGCACTTTGTACGTAATTCCACCCGCATCCAAACAACTTAGAAGGTGCTACGAAGCACTTTGTACGTAATTCCACGCACATCCAAACAACTTAGAAGGTGCTACGTAGCACTTTGTACGTAATTCCACGCACATCCAAACAATTTAGAAGGTGCTACGAAGCACTTTGTACGTAATTCCACGCACATCCAAACAATTTAGAAGGTGCTACGTAGCACTTTGTACGTAATTCCACGCACATCCAAACAACTTAGAAGGTGCTACGAAGCACTTTGTACGTAATTCCACGCACATCCAAACAATTTAGAAGGTGCTACGTAGCACTTTGTAAGTAATTCCACGCACATCCAAACAATTTAGAAGGTGCTACGAAGCACTTTGTACGTAATTCCACCCGCATCCAAACAACTTAGAAGGTGCTACGAAGCACTTTGTACGTAATTCCACGCACATCCAAACAACTAAGAAGGTGCTACGAAGCACTTTGTACGTAATTCCACGCACATCCAAACAATTTAGAAGGTGCTACGTAGCACTTTGTACGTAATTCCACGCACATCCAAACAATCTAGAAGGTGCTACGAAGCACTTTGTACGTAATTCCACCCGCATCCAAACAACTTAGAAGGTGCTACGAAGCACTTTGTACGTAATTCCACGCACATCCAAACAACTTAGAAGGTGCTACGTAGCACTTTGTACGTAATTCCACGCACATCCAAACAATTTAGAAGGTGCTACGAAGCACTTTGTACGTAATTCCACGCACATCCAAACAATTTAGAAGGTGCTACGAAGCACTTTGTACGTAATTCCACGCACATCCAAACAACTTAGAAGGTGCTACGAAGCACTTTGTACGTAATTCCACGCACATCCAAACAATTTAGAAGGTGCTACGAAGCACTTTGTACGTAATTCCACCCGCATCCAAACAACTTAGAAGGTGCTACGAAGCACTTTGTACGTAATTCCACGCACATCCAAACAACTAAGAAGGTGCTACGAAGCACTTTGTACGTAATTCCACGCACATCCAAACAATTTAGAAGGTGCTACGTAGCACTTTGTACGTAATTCCACGCACATCCAAACAATTTAGAAGGTGCTACGAAGCACTTTGTACGTAATTCCACCCGCATCCAAACAACTTAGAAGGTGCTACGAAGCACTTTGTACGTAATTCCACGCACATCCAAACAACTTAGAAGGTGCTACGAAGCACTTTGTACGTAATTCCACGCACATCCAAACAATTTAGAAGGTGCTACGAAGCACTTTGTACGTAATTCCACGCACATCCAAACAATTTAGAAGGTGCTACGAAGCACTTTGTACGTAATTCCACGCACATCCAAACAACTTAGAAGGTGCTACGAAGCACTTTGTACGTAATTCCACGCACATCCAAACAATTTAGAAGGTGCTACGTAGCACTTTGTACGTAATTCCACGCACATCCAAACAATTTAGAAGGTGCTACGAAGCACTTTGTACGTAATTCCACGCACATCCAAACAATTTAGAAGGTGCTACGAAGCACTTTGTACGTAATTCCACCCGCATCCAAACAACTTAGAAGGTGCTACGAAGCACTTTGTACGTAATTCCACGCACATCCAAACAACTAAGAAGGTGCTACGAAGCACTTTGTACGTAATTCCACGCACATCCAAACAATTTAGAAGGTGCTACGAAGCACTTTGTACGTAATTCCACGCACATCCAAACAATTTAGAAGGTGCTACGAAGCACTTTGTACGTAATTCCACCCGCATCCAAACAACTTAGAAGGTGCTACGAAGCACTTTGTACGTAATTCCACGCACATCCAAACAATTTAGAAGGTGCTACGAAGCACTTTGTACGTAATTCCACGCACATCCAAACAATTTAGAAGGTGCTACGAAGCACTTTGTACGTAATTCCACGCACATCCAAACAATTTAGAAGGTGCTACGAAGCACTTTGTACGTAATTCCACGCACATCCAAACAACTTAGAAGGTGCTACGAAGCACTTTGTACGTAATTCCACGCACATCCAAACAATTTAGAAGGTGCTACGTAGCACTTTGTACGTAATTCCACGCACATCCAAACAATTTAGAAGGTGCTACGAAGCACTTTGTACGTAATTCCACCCGCATCCAAACAACTTAGAAGGTGCTACGAAGCACTTTGTACGTAATTCCACGCACATCCAAACAACTTAGAAGGTGCTACGTAGCACTTTGTACGTAATTCCACGCACATCCAAACAATTTAGAAGGTGCTACGAAGCACTTTGTACGTAATTCCACGCACATCCAAACAATTTAGAAGGTGCTACGAAGCACTTTGTACGTAATTCCACGCACATCCAAACAACTAAGAAGGTGCTACGAAGCACTTTGTACGTAATTCCACGCACATCCAAACAATTTAGAAGGTGCTACGTAGCACTTTGTACGTAATTCCACGCACATCCAAACAATTTAGAAGGTGCTACGAAGCACTTTGTACGTAATTCCACCCGCATCCAAACAACTTAGAAGGTGCTACGAAGCACTTTGTACGTAATTCCACGCACATCCAAACAACTAAGAAGGTGCTACGAAGCACTTTGTACGTAATTCCACGCACATCCAAACAATTTAGAAGGTGCTACGAAGCACTTTGTACGTAATTCCACGCACATCCAAACAATTTAGAAGGTGCTACGTAGCACTTTGTACGTAATTCCACGCACATCCAAACAATTTAGAAGGTGCTACGTAGCACTTTGTACGTAATTCCACGCACATCCAAACAACTTAGAAGGTGCTACGAAGCACTTTGTACGTAATTCCACCCGCATCCAAACAACTTAGAAGGTGCTACGAAGCACTTTGTACGAAATTCCACCCACATCCAAACAACTAAGAAGGTGCTACGAAGCACTTTGTACGTAATTCCACGCACATCCAAACAATTTAGAAGGTGCTACGAAGCACTTTGTACGTAATTCCACGCACATCCAAACAATTTAGAAGGTGCTACGAAGCACTTTGTACGTAATTCCACGCACATCCAAACAACTTAGAAGGTGCTACGAAGCACTTTGTACGTAATTCCACCCGCATCCAAACAACTTAGAAGGTGCTACGAAGCACTTTGTACGTAATTCCACGCACATCCAAACAATTTAGAAGGTGCTACGTAGCACTTTGTACGAAATTCAACCCGCATCCAAACAACTTAGAAGGTGCTACGTAGCACTTTGTACGTAATTCCACGCACATCCAAACAACTTAGAAGGTGCTACGAAGCACTTTGTACGTAATTCCACGCACATCCAAACAATTTAGAAGGTGCTACGAAGCACTTTGTACGTAATTCCACGCACATCCAAACAATTTAGAAGGTGCTACGAAGCACTTTGTACGTAATTCCACCCGCATCCAAACAACTTAGAAGGTGCTACGAAGCACTTTGTACGTAATTCCACGCACATCCAAACAACTTAGAAGGTGCTACGAAGCACTTTGTACGTAATTCCACGCACATCCAAACAATTTAGAAGGTGCTACGAAGCACTTTGTACGAAATTCCACCCACATCCAAACAACTAAGAAGGTGCTACGAAGCACTTTGTACGTAATTCCACGCACATCCAAACAATTTAGAAGGTGCTACGAAGCACTTTGTACGTAATTCCACGCACATCCAAACAATTTAGAAGGTGCTACGTAGCACTTTGTACGTAATTCCACGCACATCCAAACAATTTAGAAGGTGCTACGAAGCACTTTGTACGAAATTCCACCCACATCCAAACAACTAAGAAGGTGCTACGAAGCACTTTGTACGTAATTCCACGCACATCCAAACAATTTAGAAGGTGCTACGAAGCACTTTGTACGTAATTCCACCCGCATCCAAACAACTTAGAAGGTGCTACGAAGCACTTTGTACGTAATTCCACCCGCATCCAAACAACTTAGAAGGTGCTACGAAGCACTTTGTACGTAATTCCACGCACATCCAAACAACTTAGAAGGTGCTAAGAAGCACTTTGTACGTAATTCCACCCGCATCCAAACAACTTAGAAGGTGCTACGAAGCACTTTGTACGTAATTCCACGCACATCCAAACAACTTAGAAGGTGCTAAGAAGCACTTTGTACGTAATTCCACCCACATCCAAACAACTTAGAAGGTGCTACGAAGCACTTTGTACGTAATTCCACGCACATCCAAACAATTTAGAAGGTGCTACGAAGCACTTTGTACGTAATTCCACGCACATCCAAACAACTAAGAAGGTGCTACGAAGCACTTTGTACGTAATTCCACCCGCATCCAAACAACTTAGAAGGTGCTACGAAGCACTTTGTACGTAATTCCACGCACATCCAAACAATTTAGAAGGTGCTACGAAGCACTTTGTACGTAATTCCACCCACATCCAAACAACTAAGAAGGTGCTACGAAGCACTTTGTACGTAATTCCACGCACATCCAAACAATTTAGAAGGTGCTACGAAGCACTTTGTACGTAATTCCACGCACATCCAAACAATTTAGAAGGTGCTACGTAGCACTTTGTACGTAATTCCACGCACATCCAAACAATTTAGAAGGTGCTACGAAGCACTTTGTACGTAATTCCACCCGCATCCAAACAACTTAGAAGGTGCTACGAAGCACTTTGTACGTAATTCCACGCACATCCAAACAACTAAGAAGGTGCTACGAAGCACTTTGTACGAAATTCCACCCACATCCAAACAACTAAGAAGGTGCTACGAAGCACTTTGTACGTAATTCCACGCACATCCAAACAATTTAGAAGGTGCTACGAAGCACTTTGTACGTAATTCCACGCACATCCAAACAATTTAGAAGGTGCTACGTAGCACTTTGTACGTAATTCCACGCACATCCAAACAATTTAGAAGGTGCTACGAAGCACTTTGTACGAAATTCCACCCACATCCAAACAACTAAGAAGGTGCTACGAAGCACTTTGTACGTAATTCCACGCACATCCAAACAATTTAGAAGGTGCTACGAAGCACTTTGTACGTAATTCCACCCGCATCCAAACAACTTAGAAGGTGCTACGAAGCACTTTGTACGTAATTCCACCCGCATCCAAACAACTTAGAAGGTGCTACGAAGCACTTTGTACGTAATTCCACGCACATCCAAACAATTTAGAAGGTGCTACGAAGCACTTTGTACGTAATTCCACCCGCATCCAAACAACTTAGAAGGTGCTACGAAGCACTTTGTACGTAATTCCACGCACATCCAAACAACTTAGAAGGTGCTAAGAAGCACTTTGTACGTAATTCCACCCACATCCAAACAACTTAGAAGGTGCTACGAAGCACTTTGTACGTAATTCCACGCACATCCAAACAATTTAGAAGGTGCTACGAAGCACTTTGTACGTAATTCCACGCACATCCAAACAACTAAGAAGGTGCTACGAAGCACTTTGTACGTAATTCCACCCGCATCCAAACAACTTAGAAGGTGCTACGAAGCACTTTGTACGTAATTCCACGCACATCCAAACAATTTAGAAGGTGCTACGAAGCACTTTGTACGAAATTCCACCCACATCCAAACAACTAAGAAGGTGCTACGAAGCACTTTGTACGTAATTCCACGCACATCCAAACAATTTAGAAGGTGCTACGAAGCACTTTGTACGTAATTCCACGCACATCCAAACAATTTAGAAGGTGCTACGTAGCACTTTGTACGTAATTCCACGCACATCCAAACAATTTAGAAGGTGCTACGAAGCACTTTGTACGTAATTCCACCCGCATCCAAACAACTTAGAAGGTGCTACGAAGCACTTTGTACGTAATTCCACGCACATCCAAACAACTAAGAAGGTGCTACGAAGCACTTTGTACGTAATTCCACCCGCATCCAAACAACTTAGAAGGTGCTACGAAGCACTTTGTACGTAATTCCACGCACATCCAAACAATTTAGAAGGTGCTACGTAGCACTTTGTACGTAATTCCACGCACATCCAAACAATTTAGAAGGTGCTACGAAGCACTTTGTACGTAATTCCACGCACATCCAAACAATTTAGAAGGTGCTACGAAGCACTTTGTACGTAATTCCACCCGCATCCAAACAACTTAGAAGGTGCTACGAAGCACTTTGTACGTAATTCCACGCACATCCAAACAACTTAGAAGGTGCTAAGAAGCACTTTGTACGTAATTCCACCCACATCCAAACAACTTAGAAGGTGCTACGAAGCACTTTGTACGTAATTCCACGCACATCCAAACAATTTAGAAGGTGCTACGAAGCACTTTGTACGTAATTCCACCCGCATCCACACAACTAAGAAGGTGCTACGAAGCACTTTGTACGTAATTCCACCCGCATCCAAACAACTTAGAAGGTGCTACGAAGCACTTTGCACGTAATTCCACCCGCATCCAAACAACTTAGAAGGTGCTACGAAGCACTTTGTACGTAATTCCACCCGCATCCAAACAACTTAGAAGGTGCTACGAAGCACTTTGTACGTAATTCCACCCGCATCCAAACAACTTAGAAGGTGCTACGAAGCACTTTGCACGTAATTCCACCCGCATCCAAACAACTTAGAAGGTGCTACGAAGCACTTTGTACGTAATTCCACGCACATCCAAACAATTTAGAAGGTGCTACGTAGCACTTTGTACGTAATTCCACCCGCATCCAAACAACTAAGAAGGTGCTACGAAGCACTTTGTACGTAATTCCACCCGCATCCAAACAACTTAGAAGGTGCTACGAAGCACTTTGCACGTAATTCCACCCGCATCCAAACAACTTAGAAGGTGCTACGAAGCACTTTGTACGTAATTCCACCCGCATCCAAACAACTAAGAAGGTGCTACGAAGCACTTTGTACGTAATTCCACCCGCATCCAAACAACTTAGAAGGTGCTACGAAGCACTTTGTACGTAATTCCACGCACATCCAAACAATTTAGAAGGTGCTACGTAGCACTTTGTACGTAATTCCACCCGCATCCAAACAACTAAGAAGGTGCTACGAAGCACTTTGTACGTAATTCCACCCGCATCCAAACAACTTAGAAGGTGCTACGAAGCACTTTGCACGTAATTCCACCCGCATCCAAACAACTTAGAAGGTGCTACGAAGCACTTTGTACGTAATTCCACGCACATCCAAACAACTTAGAAGGTGCTACGAAGCACTTTGCACGTAATTCCACCCGCATCCAAACAACTTAGAAGGTGCTACGAAGCACTTTGTACGTAATTCCACGCACATCCAAACAATTTAGAAGGTGCTACGTAGCACTTTGTACGTAATTCCACCCGCATCCAAACAACTAAGAAGGTCCTACGAAGCACTTTGTACGTAATTCCACCCGCATCCAAACAACTTAGAAGGTGCTACGAAGCACTTTGTACGTAATTCCACGCACATCCAAACAATTTAGAAGGTGCTACGTAGCACTTTGTACGTAATTCCACCCGCATCCAAACAACTAAGAAGGTGCTACGAAGCACTTTGTACGTAATTCCACCCGCATCCAAACAACTTAGAAGGTGCTACGAAGCACTTTGCACGTAATTCCACCCGCATCCAAACAACTTAGAAGGTGCTACGAAGCACTTTGTACGTAATTCCACCCGCATCCAAACAACTTAGAAGGTGCTACGAAGCACTTTGTACGTAATTCCACCCGCATCCAAACAACTTAGAAGGTGCTACGAAGCACTTTGCACGTAATTCCACCCGCATCCAAACAACTTAGAAGGTGCTACGAAGCACTTTGTACGTAATTCCACCCGCATCCAAACAACTAAGAAGGTGCTACGAAGCACTTTGTACGTAATTCCACCCGCATCCAAACAACTTAGAAGGTGCTACGAAGCACTTTGTACGTAATTCCACCCGCATCCAAACAACTAAGAAGGTGCTACGAAGCACTTTGTACGTAATTCCACCCGCATCCAAACAACTTAGAAGGTGCTACGAAGCACTTTGTACGTAATTCCACGCACATCCAAACAATTTAGAAGGTGCTACGTAGCACTTTGTACGTAATTCCACCCGCATCCAAACAACTAAGAAGGTGCTACGAAGCACTTTGTACGTAATTCCACCCGCATCCAAACAACTTAGAAGGTGCTACGAAGCACTTTGCACGTAATTCCACCCGCATCCAAACAACTTAGAAGGTGCTACGAAGCACTTTGTACGTAATTCCACCCGCATCCAAACAACTTAGAAGGTGCTACGAAGCACTTTGTACGTAATTCCACCCGCATCCAAACAACTTAGAAGGTGCTACGAAGCACTTTGTACGTAATTCCACCCGCATCCAAACAACTTAGAAGGTGCTACGAAGCACTTTGTACGTAATTCCACCCGCATCCAAACAACTAAGAAGGTGCTACGAAGCACTTTGTACGAAATTCCACCCACATCCAAACAACTAAGAAGGTGCTACGAAGCACTTTGTACGTAATTCCACGCACATCCAAACAATTTAGAAGGTGCTACGAAGCACTTTGTACGTAATTCCACCCGCATCCAAACAACTTAGAAGGTGCTACGAAGCACTTTGTACGTAATTCCACCCGCATCCAAACAACTAAGAAGGTGCTACGAAGCACTTTGCACGTAATTCCACCCGCATCCAAACAACTTAGAAGGTGCTACGAAGCACTTTGTACGTAATTCCACGCACATCCAAACAATTTAGAAGGTGCTACGTAGCACTTTGTACGTAATTCCACCCGCATCCAAACAACTAAGAAGGTGCTACGAAGCACTTTGTACGTAATTCCACCCGCATCCAAACAACTTAGAAGGTGCTACGAAGCACTTTGTACGTAATTCCACCCGCATCCAAACAACTAAGAAGGTGCTACGAAGCACTTTGTACGTAATTCCACCCGCATCCAAACAACTAAGAAGGTGCTACGAAGCACTTTGTACGTAATTCCACCCGCATCCAAACAACTTAGAAGGTGCTACGAAGCACTTTGTACGTAATTCCACCCGCATCCAAACAACTAAGAAGGTGCTACGAAGCACTTTGTACGTAATTCCACCCGCATCCAAACAACTTAGAAGGTGCTACGAAGCACTTTGTACGTAATTCCACCCGCATCCAAACAACTTAGAAGGTGCTACGAAGCACTTTGTACGTAATTCCACCCGCATCCAAACAACTAAGAAGGTGCTACGAAGCACTTTGTACGTAATTCCACGCACATCCAAACAACTAAGAAGGTGCTACGAAGCACTTTGTACGTAATTCCACGCACATCCAAACAATTTAGAAGGTGCTACGTAGCACTTTGTACGTAATTCCACCCGCATCCAAACAACTAAGAAGGTGCTACGAAGCACTTTGTACGTAATTCCACCCGCATCCAAACAACTTAGAAGGTGCTACGAAGCACTTTGTACGTAATTCCACCCGCATCCAAACAACTAAGAAGGTGCTACGAAGCACTTTGTACGTAATTCCACCCGCATCCAAACAACTAAGAAGGTGCTACGAAGCACTTTGTACGTAATTCCACCCGCATCCAAACAACTTAGAAGGTGCTACGAAGCACTTTGTACGTAATTCCACCCGCATCCAAACAACTAAGAAGGTGCTACGAAGCACTTTGTACGTAATTCCACCCGCATCCAAACAACTTAGAAGGTGCTACGAAGCACTTTGTACGTAATTCCACGCACATCCAAACAATTTAGAAGGTGCTACGAAGCACTTTGTACGTAATTCCACCCGCATCCAAACAACTTAGAAGGTGCTACGAAGCACTTTGTACGTAATTCCACCCACATCCAAACAATTTAGAAGGTTCTACGAAGCACTTTGTACGTAATTCCACGCACATCCAAACAATTTAGAAGGTGCTACGTAGCACTTTGTACGTAATTCCACCCGCATCCAAACAACTAAGAAGGTGCTACGAAGCACTTTGTACGTAATTCCACCCGCATCCAAACAACTTAGAAGGTGCTACGTAGCACTTTGTACGTAATTCCACGCACATCCAAACAATTTAGAAGGTTCTACGTAGCACTTTGTACGTAATTCCACCCGCATCCAAACAACTAAGAAGGTGCTACGAAGCACTTTGTACGTAATTCCACCCGCATCCAAACAACTTAGAAGGTGCTACGAAGCACTTTGTACGTAATTCCACCCGCATCCAAACAACTAAGAAGGTGCTACGAAGCACTTTGTACGTAATTCCACGCACATCCAAACAATTTAGAAGGTGCTACGAAGCACTTTGTACGTAATTCCACCCACATCCAAACAACTTAGAAGGTGCTACGTAGCACTTTGTACGTAATTCCACCCGCATCCAAACAACTTAGAAGGTGCTACGAAGCACTTTGTACGTAATTCCACCCGCATCCAAACAACTAAGAAGGTGCTACGAAGCACTTTGTACGTAATTCCACCCGCATCCAAACAACTTAGAAGGTGCTACGAAGCACTTTGTACGTAATTCCACCCACATCCAAACAATTTAGAAGGTTCTACGAAGCACTTTGTACGTAATTCCACGCACATCCAAACAATTTAGAAGGTGCTACGTAGCACTTTGTACGTAATTCCACCCACATCCAAACAATTTAGAAGGTTCTACGAAGCACTTTGTACGTAATTCCACCCGCATCCAAACAACTAAGAAGGTGCTACGAAGCACTTTGTACGTAATTCCACCCGCATCCAAACAACTAAGAAGGTGCTACGAAGCACTTTGTACGTAATTCCACCCGCATCCAAACAACTTAGAAGGTGCTACGAAGCACTTTGTACGTAATTCCACGCACATCCAAACAACTTAGAAGGTGCTACGAAGCACTTTGTACGTAATTCCACCCGCATCCAAACAACTAAGAAGGTGCTACGAAGCACTTTGTACGTAATTCCACCCACATCCAAACAACTTAGAAGGTGCTACGAAGCACTTTGTACGTAATTCCACCCGCATCCAAACAACTAAGAAGGTGCTACGAAGCACTTTGTACGTAATTCCACCCGCATCCAAACAACTTAGAAGGTGCTACGAAGCACTTTGTACGTAATTCCACCCGCATCCAAACAACTTAGAAGGTGCTACGAAGCACTTTGTACGTAATTCCACCCGCATCCAAACAACTAAGAAGGTGCTACGAAGCACTTTGTACGTAATTCCACCCGCATCCAAACAACTTAGAAGGTGCTACGAAGCACTTTGTACGTAATTCCACGCACATCCAAACAATTTAGAAGGTGCTACGAAGCACTTTGTACGTAATTCCACCCGCATCCAAACAACTTAGAAGGTGCTACGAAGCACTTTGTACGTAATTCCACCCACATCCAAACAATTTAGAAGGTTCTACGAAGCACTTTGTACGTAATTCCACGCACATCCAAACAATTTAGAAGGTGCTACGTAGCACTTTGTACGTAATTCCACCCGCATCCAAACAACTAAGAAGGTGCTACGAAGCACTTTGTACGTAATTCCACCCGCATCCAAACAACTTAGAAGGTGCTACGTAGCACTTTGTACGTAATTCCACGCACATCCAAACAATTTAGAAGGTTCTACGTAGCACTTTGTACGTAATTCCACCCGCATCCAAACAACTAAGAAGGTGCTACGAAGCACTTTGTACGTAATTCCACCCGCATCCAAACAACTTAGAAGGTGCTACGAAGCACTTTGTACGTAATTCCACCCGCATCCAAACAACTAAGAAGGTGCTACGAAGCACTTTGTACGTAATTCCACGCACATCCAAACAATTTAGAAGGTGCTACGAAGCACTTTGTACGTAATTCCACGCACATCCAAACAATTTAGAAGGTTCTACGTAGCACTTTGTACGTAATTCCACCCGCATCCAAACAACTTAGAAGGTGCTACGAAGCACTTTGTACGTAATTCCACCCGCATCCAAACAACTAAGAAGGTGCTACGAAGCACTTTGTACGTAATTCCACCCGCATCCAAACAACTTAGAAGGTGCTACGAAGCACTTTGTACGTAATTCCACCCACATCCAAACAATTTAGAAGGTTCTACGAAGCACTTTGTACGTAATTCCACGCACATCCAAACAATTTAGAAGGTGCTACGTAGCACTTTGTACGTAATTCCACCCACATCCAAACAATTTAGAAGGTGCTACGAAGCACTTTGTACGTAATTCCACCCGCATCCAAACAACTTAGAAGGTGCTACGAAGCACTTTGTACGTAATTCCACCCACATCCAAACAATTTAGAAGGTTCTACGAAGCACTTTGTACGTAATTCCACGCACATCCAAACAATTTAGAAGGTGCTACGTAGCACTTTGTACGTAATTCCACCCGCATCCAAACAACTAAGAAGGTGCTACGAAGCACTTTGTACGTAATTCCACGCACATCCAAACAATTTAGAAGGTGCTACGAAGCACTTTGTACGTAATTCCACGCACATCCAAACAATTTAGAAGGTGCTACGAAGCACTTTGTACGTAATTCCACCCGCATCCAAACAACTTAGAAGGTGCTACGAAGCACTTTGTACGTAATTCCACCCACATCCAAACAATTTAGAAGGTTCTACGAAGCACTTTGTACGTAATTCCACGCACATCCAAACAATTTAGAAGGTGCTACGAAGCACTTTGTACGTAATTCCAAACGCATCCAAACAACTTAAAAGGTGCTACGAAGCACTTTGTACGTAATTCCAAACGCATCCAAACAACTTAGAAGGTGCTACGAAGCACTTTGTACGTAATTCCACCCGCATCCAAACAACTTAGAAGGTGCTACGAAGCACTTTGTACGTAATTCCACGCACATCCAAACAACTTAGAAGGTGCTACGAAGCACTTTGTACGTAATTCCACCCGCATCCAAACAACTAAGAAGGTGCTACGAAGCACTTTGTACGTAATTCCACCCACATCCAAACAACTTAGAAGGTGCTACGAAGCACTTTGTACGTAATTCCACCCGCATCCAAACAACTAAGAAGGTGCTACGAAGCACTTTGTACGTAATTCCACCCACATCCAAACAATTTAGAAGGTTCTACGAAGCACTTTGTACGTAATTCCACGCACATCCAAACAATTTAGAAGGTGCTACGTAGCACTTTGTACGTAATTCCACCCGCATCCAAACAACTAAGAAGGTGCTACGAAGCACTTTGTACGTAATTCCACCCGCATCCAAACAACTTAGAAGGTGCTACGAAGCACTTTGTACGTAATTCCACCCACATCCAAACAACTTAGAAGGTGCTACGAAGCACTTTGTACGTAATTCCACCCGCATCCAAACAACTAAGAAGGTGCTACGAAGCACTTTGTACGTAATTCCACCCACATCCAAACAATTTAGAAGGTTCTACGAAGCACTTTGTACGTAATTCCACGCACATCCAAACAATTTAGAAGGTGCTACGTAGCACTTTGTACGTAATTCCACCCGCATCCAAACAACTAAGAAGGTGCTACGAAGCACTTTGTACGTAATTCCACGCACATCCAAACAATTTAGAAGGTGCTACGAAGCACTTTGTACGTAATTCCACGCACATCCAAACAATTTAGAAGGTTCTACGAAGCACTTTGTACGTAATTCCACGCACATCCAAACAATTTAGAAGGTGCTACGAAGCACTTTGTACGTAATTCCACCCGCATCCAAACAACTTAGAAGGTGCTACGAAGCACTTTGTACGTAATTCCACCCACATCCAAACAATTTAGAAGGTTCTACGAAGCACTTTGTACGTAATTCCACGCACATCCAAACAATTTAGAAGGTGCTACGTAGCACTTTGTACGTAATTCCACCCGCATCCAAACAACTAAGAAGGTGCTACGAAGCACTTTGTACGTAATTCCACCCGCATCCAAACAACTTAGAAGGTGCTACGAAGCACTTTGTACGTAATTCCACGCACATCCAAACAACTTAGAAGGTGCTACGAAGCACTTTGTACGTAATTCCACCCGCATCCAAACAACTAAGAAGGTGCTACGAAGCACTTTGTACGTAATTCCACCCACATCCAAACAACTTAGAAGGTGCTACGAAGCACTTTGTACGTAATTCCACCCGCATCCAAACAACTAAGAAGGTGCTACGAAGCACTTTGTACGTAATTCCACCCGCATCCAAACAACTTAGAAGGTGCTACGAAGCACTTTGTACGTAATTCCACCCACATCCAAACAACTTAGAAGGTGCTACGAAGCACTTTGTACGTAATTCCACCCGCATCCAAACAACTAAGAAGGTGCTACGAAGCACTTTGTACGTAATTCCACCCGCATCCAAACAACTTAGAAGGTGCTACGAAGCACTTTGTACGTAATTCCACCCGCATCCAAACAATTTAGAAGGTTCTACGAAGCACTTTGTACGTAATTCCACCCACATCCAAACAATTTAGAAGGTGCTACGTAGCATTTTGTACGTAATTCCACCCGCATCCAAACAACTAAGAAGGTGCTACGAAGCACTTTGTACGTAATTCCACCCGCATCCAAACAACTTAGAAGGTGCTACGAAGCACTTTGTACGTAATTCCACCCGCATCCAAACAACTAAGAAGGTGCTACGAAGCACTTTGTACGTAATTCCACCCGCATCCAAACAACTTAGAAGGTGCTACGTAGCACTTTGTACGTAATTCCACCCGCATCCAAACAACTTAGAAGGTGCTACGAAGCACTTTGTACGTAATTCCACCCGCATCCAAACAACTTAGAAGGTGCTACGAAGCACTTTGTACGTAATTCCACCCGCATCCAAACAACTTAGAAGGTGCTACGAAGCACTTTGTACGTAATTCCACCCGCATCCAAACAACTTAGAAGGTGCTACGAAGCACTTTGTACGTAATTCCACCCGCATCCAAACAACTTAGAAGGTGCTACGAAGCACTTTGTACGTAATTCCACCCGCATCCAAACAACTAAGAAGGTGCTACGAAGCACTTTGTACGTAATTCCACCCACATCCAAACAACTTAGAAGGTGCTACGAAGCACTTTGTACGTAATTCCACCCGCATCCAAACAACTTAGAAGGTGCTACGAAGCACTTTGTACGTAATTCCACCCACATCCAAACAATTTAGAAGGTTCTACGAAGCACTTTGTACGTAATTCCACCCACATCCAAACAATTTAGAAGGTGCTACGAAGCACTTTGTACGTAATTCCACCCACATCCAAACAACTAAGAAGGTGCTACGAAGCACTTTGTACGTAATTCCACCCGCATCCAAACAACTTAGAAGGTGCTACGAAGCACTTTGTACGTAATTCCACCCGCATCCAAACAATTTAGAAGGTTCTACGAAGCACTTTGTACGTAATTCCACCCACATCCAAACAATTTAGAAGGTTCTACGAAGCACTTTGTACGTAATTCCACCCACATCCAAACAATTTAGAAGGTGCTACGAAGCACTTTGTACGTAATTCCACCCACATCCAAACAACTAAGAAGGTGCTACGAAGCACTTTGTACGTAATTCCACCCGCATCCAAACAACTTAGAAGGTGCTACGAAGCACTTTGTACGTAATTCCACCCGCATCCAAACAACTAAGAAGGTGCTACGAAGCACTTTGTACGTAATTCCACCCGCATCCAAACAACTTAGAAGGTGCTACGTAGCACTTTGTACGTAATTCCACCCGCATCCAAACAACTAAGAAGGTGCTACGAAGCACTTTGTACGTAATTCCACCCACATCCAAACAACTTAGAAGGTGCTACGAAGCACTTTGTACGTAATTCCACCCGCATCCAAACAACTAAGAAGGTGCTACGAAGCACTTTGTACGTAATTCCACCCGCATCCAAACAACTTAGAAGGTGCTACGAAGCACTTTGTACGTAATTCCACCCGCATCCAAACAACTTAGAAGGTGCTACGAAGCACTTTGTACGTAATTCCACCCGCATCCAAACAACTAAGAAGGTGCTACGAAGCACTTTGTACGTAATTCCACCCACATCCAAACAACTTAGAAGGTGCTACGAAGCACTTTGTACGTAATTCCACCCACATCCAAACAACTTAGAAGGTGCTACGAAGCACTTTGTACGTAATTCCACCCGCATCCAAACAACTAAAAAGGTGCTACGAAGCACTTTGTACGTAATTCCACCCGCATCCAAACAACTAAGAAGGTGCTACGAAGCACTTTGTACGTAATTCCACCCGCATCCAAACAACTTAGAAGGTGCTACGAAGCACTTTGTACGTAATTCCACCCGCATCCAAACAACTTAGAAGGTGCTACGAAGCACTTTGTACGTAATTCCACCCGCATCCAAACAACTAAGAAGGTGCTACGAAGCACTTTGTACGTAATTCCACCCACATCCAAACAACTTAGAAGGTGCTACGAAGCACTTTGTACGTAATTCCACCCGCATCCAAACAACTTAGAAGGTGCTACGAAGCACTTTGTACGTAATTCCACCCACATCCAAACAATTTAGAAGGTGCTACGTAGCACTTTGTACGTAATTCCACCCGCATCCAAACAACTAAGAAGGTGCTACGAAGCACTTTGTACGTAATTCCACCCACATCCAAAAAATTTAGAAGGTGCTACGAAGCACTTTGTACGTAATTCCACCCGCATCCAAACAACTAAGAAGGTGCTACGAAGCACTTTGTACGTAATTCCACCCGCATCCAAACAACTTAGAAGGTGCTACGAAGCACTTTGTACGTAATTCCACCCGCATCCAAACAACTAAGAAGGTGCTACGAAGCACTTTGTACGTAATTCCACCCACATCCAAACAATTTAGAAGGTGCTACGAAGCACTTTGTACGTAATTCCACCCGCATCCAAACAACTAAGAAGGTGCTACGAAGCACTTTGTACGTAATTCCACCCGCATCCAAACAATTTAGAAGGTGCTACGAAGCACTTTGTACGTAATTCCACCCGCATCCAAACAACTTAGAAGGTGCTACGAAGCACTTTGTACGTAATTCCACCCGCATCCAAACAACTAAGAAGGTGCTACGAAGCACTTTGTACGTAATTCCACCCGCATCCAAACAACTTAGAAGGTGCTACGAAGCACTTTGTACGTAATTCCACCCGCATCCAAACAATTTAGAAGGTGCTACGAAGCACTTTGTACGTAATTCCACCCGCATCCAAACAACTAAGAAGGTGCTACGTAGCACTTTGTACGTAATTCCACCCGCATCCAAACAACTAAGAAGGTGCTACGAAGCACTTTGTACGTAATTCCACCCACATCCAAAAAATTTAGAAGGTGCTACGAAGCACTTTGTACGTAATTCCACCCGCATCCAAACAACTAAGAAGGTGCTACGAAGCACTTTGTACGTAATTCCACCCGCATCCAAACAACTTAGAAGGTGCTACGAAGCACTTTGTACGTAATTCCACCCGCATCCAAACAATTTAGAAGGTTCTACGAAGCACTTTGTACGTAATTCCACCCACATCCAAACAATTTAGAAGGTGCTACGTAGCATTTTGTACGTAATTCCACCCGCATCCAAACAACTAAGAAGGTGCTACGAAGCACTTTGTACGTAATTCCACCCGCATCCAAACAACTTAGAAGGTGCTACGAAGCACTTTGTACGTAATTCCACCCGCATCCAAACAACTAAGAAGGTGCTACGAAGCACTTTGTACGTAATTCCACCCGCATCCAAACAACTTAGAAGGTGCTACGAAGCACTTTGTACGTAATTCCACCCGCATCCAAACAATTTAGAAGGTGCTACGAAGCACTTTGTACGTAATTCCACCCACATCCAAACAATTTAGAAGGTGCTACGTAGCATTTTGTACGTAATTCCACCCGCATCCAAACAACTAAGAAGGTGCTACGAAGCACTTTGTACGTAATTCCACCCGCATCCAAACAACTTAGAAGGTGCTACGAAGCACTTTGTACGTAATTCCACCCGCATCCAAACAACTAAGAAGGTGCTACGAAGCACTTTGTACGTAATTCCACGCACATCCAAACAATTTAGAAGGTGCTACGTAGCACTTTGTACGTAATTCCACCCGCATCCAAACAACTAAGAAGGTGCTACGAAGCACTTTGTACGTAATTCCACCCACATCCAAAAAATTTAGAAGGTGCTACGAAGCACTTTGTACGTAATTCCACCCGCATCCAAACAACTAAGAAGGTGCTACGAAGCACTTTGTACGTAATTCCACCCGCATCCAAACAACTTAGAAGGTGCTACGAAGCACTTTGTACGTAATTCCACCCACATCCAAACAATTTAGAAGGTTCTACGAAGCACTTTGTACGTAATTCCACCCACATCCAAACAATTTAGAAGGTGCTACGTAGCATTTTGTACGTAATTCCACCCGCATCCAAACAACTAAGAAGGTGCTACGAAGCACTTTGTACGTAATTCCACCCACATCCAAAAAATTTAGAAGGTGCTACGAAGCACTTTGTACGTAATTCCACCCGCATCCAAACAACTAAGAAGGTGCTACGAAGCACTTTGTACGTAATTCCACCCGCATCCAAACAACTTAGAAGGTGCTACGAAGCACTTTGTACGTAATTCCACCCGCATCCAAACAATTTAGAAGGTTCTACGAAGCACTTTGTACGTAATTCCACCCACATCCAAACAATTTAGAAGGTGCTACGTAGCATTTTGTACGTAATTCCACCCGCATCCAAACAACTTAGAAGGTGCTACGAAGCACTTTGTACGTAATTCCACCCACATCCAAAAAATTTAGAAGGTGCTACGAAGCACTTTGTACGTAATTCCACCCGCATCCAAACAACTAAGAAGGTGCTACGAAGCACTTTGTACGTAATTCCACCCGCATCCAAACAACTTAGAAGGTGCTACGAAGCACTTTGTACGTAATTCCACCCGCATCCAAACAATTTAGAAGGTTCTACGAAGCACTTTGTACGTAATTCCACCCACATCCAAACAATTTAGAAGGTGCTACGTAGCATTTTGTACGTAATTCCACCCGCATCCAAACAACTAAGAAGGTGCTACGAAGCACTTTGTACGTAATTCCACCCGCATCCAAACAACTTAGAAGGTGCTACGAAGCACTTTGTACGTAATTCCACCCGCATCCAAACAACTAAGAAGGTGCTACGAAGCACTTTGTACGTAATTCCACCCACATCCAAAAAATTTAGAAGGTGCTACGAAGCACTTTGTACGTAATTCCACCCGCATCCAAACAACTAAGAAGGTGCTACGAAGCACTTTGTACGTAATTCCACCCGCATCCAAACAACTAAGAAGGTGCTACGAAGCACTTTGTACGTAATTCCACCCGCATCCAAACAATTTAGAAGGTTCTACGAAGCACTTTGTACGTAATTCCACCCACATCCAAACAATTTAGAAGGTGCTACGTAGCATTTTGTACGTAATTCCACCCGCATCCAAACAACTAAGAAGGTGCTACGAAGCACTTTGTACGTAATTCCACCCGCATCCAAACAATTTAGAAGGTTCTACGAAGCACTTTGTACGTAATTCCACCCACATCCAAACAATTTAGAAGGTGCTACGAAGCACTTTGTACGTAATTCCACCCGCATCCAAACAACTAAGAAGGTGCTACGAAGCACTTTGTACGTAATTCCACGCACATCCAAACAATTTAGAAGGTGCTACGTAGCACTTTGTACGTAATTCCACCCGCATCCAAACAACTAAGAAGGTGCTACGAAGCACTTTGTACGTAATTCCACCCACATCCAAAAAATTTAGAAGGTGCTACGAAGCACTTTGTACGTAATTCCACCCGCATCCAAACAACTAAGAAGGTGCTACGAAGCACTTTGTACGTAATTCCACCCGCATCCAAACAACTTAGAAGGTGCTACGAAGCACTTTGTACGTAATTCCACCCGCATCCAAACAATTTAGAAGGTTCTACGAAGCACTTTGTACGTAATTCCACCCACATCCAAACAATTTAGAAGGTGCTACGTAGCATTTTGTACGTAATTCCACCCGCATCCAAACAACTAAGAAGGTGCTACGAAGCACTTTGTACGTAATTCCACCCGCATCCAAACAACTTAGAAGGTGCTACGAAGCACTTTGTACGTAATTCCACCCGCATCCAAACAACTTAGAAGGTGCTACGAAGCACTTTGTACGTAATTCCACCCGCATCCAAACAACTTAGAAGGTGCTACGTAGCACTTTGTACGTAATTCCACGCACATCCAAACAACTAAGAAGGTGCTACGAAGCACTTTGTACGTAATTCCACCCGCATCCAAACAACTAAGAAGGTGCTACGAAGCACTTTGTACGTAATTCCACCCACATCCAAACAATTTAGAAGGTTCTACGAAGCACTTTGTACGTAATTCCACCCACATCCAAACAATTTAGAAGGTGCTACGAAGCACTTTGTACGTAATTCCACCCGCATCCAAACAACTAAGAAGGTGCTACGAAGCACTTTGTACGTAATTCCACCCGCATCCAAACAACTTAGAAGGTGCTACGAAGCACTTTGTACGTAATTCCACCCGCATCCAAACAACTAAGAAGGTGCTACGAAGCACTTTGTACGTAATTCCACCCGCATCCAAACAACTTAGAAGGTGCTACGAAGCACTTTGTACGTAATTCCACGCACATCCAAACAATTTAGAAGGTGCTACGTAGCACTTTGTACGTAATTCCAACATCATTCAAACACCTTCAAAGGTGCTTCGAAGCAATTCCTACGTAATTCCAACATCATTCAAACACCTTCGAAGGTGCTTCGAAGCAATTCCTACGTAATTCCAACATCATTCAAACACCTTCAAAGGTGCTTCGAAGCAATTCCTACGTAATTCCAACATCATTCAAACACCTTCAAAGGTGCTTCGAAGCAATTCCTACGTAATTCCAACAACATTCAAACACCTTTAAAGGTGCTTCGAAGCAATTCCTACGTAATTCCAACATCATTCAAACACCTTCAAAGGTGCTTCGAAGCAATTCCTACGTAATTCCAACATCATTCAAACACCTTCAAAGGTGCTTCGAAGCAATTCCTACGTAATTCCAACATCATTCAAACACCTTCAAAGGTGCTTCGAAGCAATTCCTACGTAATTCCAACATCATTCAAACACCTTCAAAGGTGCTTCGAAGCAATTCCTACGTAATTCCAACATCATTCAAACACCTTCAAAGGTGCTTCGAAGCAATTCCTACGTAATTCCAACATCATTCAAACACCTTCAAAGGTGCTTCGAAGCAATTCCTACGTAATTCCAACATCATTCAAACACCTTCAAAGGTGCTTCGAAGCAATTTCTACGTAATTCCAACATCATTCAAACACCTTCAAAGGTGCTTCGAAGAAATTCCTACGTAATTCCAACATCATTCAAACACCTTCAAAGGTGCTTCGAAGCAATTCCTACGTAATTCCAACATCATTCAAACACCTTCAAAGGTGCTTCGAAGCAATTCCTACGTAATTCCAACATCATTCAAACACCTTCGAAGGTGCTTCGAAGCAATTCCTACGTAATTCCAACATCATTCAAACACCTTCAAAGGTGCTTCGAAGCAATTTCTACGTAATTCCAACAACATTCAAACACCTTTAAAGGTGCTTCGAAGCAATTCCTACATAATTCCAACATCAATCAAACACCTTCAAAGGTGCTTCGAAGCAATTCCTACGTAATTCCAACATCATTCAAACATCTTCAAATGTGCTTTGAAGCAATTCCTACGTAATTCCAACAACATTCAAACACCTTTAAAGGTGCTTCGAAGCAATTCCTACGTAATTCCAACATCATTCAAACACCTTCAAAGGTGCTTCGAAGCAATTCCTACGTAATTCCAACATCATTCAAACACCTTCAAAGGTGCTTCGAAGCAATTTCTACGTAATTCCAACATCATTCAAACACCTTCAAAGGTGCTTCGAAGCAATTTCTACGTAATTCCAACATCATTCAAACATCTTCAAAGATGCTTCGAAGCAATTCCTACGTAATTCCAACAACATTCAAACACCTTTAAAGGTGCTTCGAAGCAATTCCTACGTAATTCCAACATCATTCAAACACCTTCAAAGGTGCTTCGAAGCAATTCCTACGTAATTCCAACATCATTCAAACACCTTCGAAGGTGCTTCGAAGCAATTCCTACGTAATTCCAACATCATTCAAACACCTTCAAAGGTGCTTCGAAGCAATTCCTACGTAATTCCAACATCATTCAAACACCTTCAAAGGTGCTTCGAAGCAATTTCTACGTAATTCCAACATCATTCAAACACCTTCAAAGGTGCTTCGAAGCAATTCCTACGTAATTCCAACATCATTCAAACACCTTCAAAGGTGCTTCGAAGCAATTCCTACGTAATTCCAACATCATTCAAACACCTTCAAAGGTGCTTCGAAGCAATTCCTACGTAATTCCAACATCATTCAAACACCTTCAAAGGTGCTTCGAAGCAATTCCTACGTAATTCCAACAACATTCAAACACCTTTAAAGGTGCTTCGAAGCAATTCCTACGTAATTCCAACATCATTCAAACACCTTCAAAGGTGCTTCGAAGCAATTCCTTCGTAATTCCAACATCATTCAAACACCTTCAAAGGTGCTTCTAAGCAATTCCTACTTAATTCCAACATCATTCAAACACCTTCAAAGGTGCTTCAAAGCAATTTCTACGTAATTCCAACATCATTCAAACACCTTCAAAGGTGCTTCGAAGCAATTCCTACGTAATTCCAACATCATTCAAACACCATCAAAGGTGCTTCAAAGCAATTTCTACGTAATTCCAACATCATTCAAACACCTTCAAAGGTGCTTCGAAGCAATTCCTTCGTAATTTCAACATCATTCAAACACCTTCAAAGGTGCTTCTAAGCAATTCCTACGTAATTCCAACATCATTCAAACACCTTCAAAGGTGCTTCTAAGCAATTCCTACTTAATTCCAACAACATTCAAACACCTTCAAAGGTGCTTCGAAGCGATATCTACGTAATTCCAACAACATTCAAACACCTTCAAAGGTGCTTCGAAGCAATTCCTACGTAATTCCAACATCATTCAAACACCTTCAAAGGTGCTTCGGAGCATCTCCTACGTAATTCCAACATCATTCAAACACCTTCAAAGGTGCTTCGAAGCAATTTCTACGTAATTCCAACAACATTCAAACACCTTCAAAGGTGTTTCGAAGCAATTCCTACTTAATTCCAACATCATTCAAACACCTTCAAAGGTGCTTCGGAGCATCTCCTACGTAATTCCAACATCATTCAAACACCTTCAAAGGTGCTTCGAAGCAATTCCTACGTAATTCCAACATCATTCAAACACCTTCAAAGGTGCTTCGGAGCATCTCCTACGTAATTCCAACATCATTCAAACACCTTCAAAGGTGCTTCGAAGCGATATCTACGTAATTCCAACATCATTCAAACACCTTCAAAGGTGCTTCGAAGCAATTCCTACGTAATTCCAACATCATTCAAACACCTTCAAAGGTGCTTCGGAGCATCTCCTACGTAATTCCAACATCATTCAAACACCTTCAAAGGTGCTTCGAAGCAATTCCTACGTAATTCCAACATCATTCAAACACCTTCAAAGGTGCTTCGAAGCAATTCGTACGTAATTCCAACATCATTCAAACACCTTCAAAGGTGCTTCGAAGCAATTCCTACGTAATTCCAACATCATTCAAACACCTTCAAAGGTGCTTCGAAGCAATTCCTACGTAATTCCAATATCATTCAAACACCTTCAAAGGTGCTTCGAAGCAATTCCTACGTAATTCCAACATCATTCATACACCTTCAAAGGTGTTTCGAAGCAATTCCTACTTAATTCCAACATCATTCAAACACCTTCAAAGGTGCTTCGAAGCAATTCCTACGTAATTCCAACATCATTCAAACACCTTCAAAGGTGCTTCGAAGCAATTCCTTCGTAATTCCAACATCATTCAAACACCTTCAAAGGTGCTTCTAAGCAATTCCTACGTAATTCCAACATCATTCAAACACCTTCAAAGGTGCTTCAAAGCAATTTCTACGTAATTCCAACATCATTCAAACACCTTCAAAGGTGTTTCGAAGCAATTCCTACTTAATTCCAACATCATTCAAACACCTTCAAAGGTGCTTCGAAGCAATTCCTACGTAATTCCAACATCATTCAAACACCTTCAAAGGTGCTTCGAAGCAATTCCTTCGTAATTCCAACATCATTCAAACACCTTCAAAGGTGCTTCTAAGCAATTCCTACGTAATTCCAACATCATTCAAACACCTTCAAAGGTGCTTCTAAGCAATTCCTACTTAATTCCAACAACATTCAAACACCTTCAAAGGTGCTTCGAAGCGATATCTACGTAATTCCAACAACATTCAAACACCTTCAAAGGTGCTTCGAAGCAATTCCTACGTAATTCCAACATCATTCAAACACCTTCAAAGGTGCTTCGGAGCATCTCCTACGTAATTCCAACATCATTCAAACACCTTCAAAGGTGCTTCGAAGCAATTTCTACGTAATTCCAACAACATTCAAACACCTTCAAAGGTGTTTCGAAGCAATTCCTACGTAATTCCAACATCATTCAAACACCTTCAAAAGTGCTTCAAAGCATTTCTAACGTAATTCCAACATCATTCAAACACCTTCAAAGGTGCTTCGGAGCATCTCCTACGTAATTCCAACATCATTCAAACACCTTCAAAGGTGCTTCGAAGCAATTCCTACGTAATTCCAACATCATTCAAACACCTTCAAAGGTGCTTCGAAGCAATTCCTACGTAATTCCAACAACATTCAAACACCTTCAAAGGTGCTTCGAAACAATTCCCACGTAATTCCAACATCATCCAAACACCTTTTAAGGTACTTCGAAGCAATTCCTACGTAATTCCAACATCATTCAAACACCTTCAAAGGTGCTTCTAAGCAATTCCTACTTAATTCCAACAACATTCAAACACCTTTTAAGGTACTTCGAAGCAATTCCTACGTAATTCCAACAACATTCAAACACCTTCAAAGGTGCTTCGAAACAATTCCCACGTAATTCCAACATCATCCAAACACCTTTTAAGGTACTTCGAAGCAATTCCTACGTAATTCCAACATCATTCAAACACCTTCAAAGGTGCTTCTAAGCAATTCCAACTTAATTCCAACAACATTCAAACACCTTCAAAGGTGCTTCGAAGCGATATCTACGTAATTCCAACAACATTCAAACACCTTCAAAGGTGCTTCGAAGCAATTCCTACGTAATTCCAACATCATTCAAACACCTTCAAAGGTGCTTCGAAGCGATATCTACGTAATTCCAACAACATTCAAACACCTTCAAAGGTGTTTCGAAGCAATTCCTACGTAATTCCAACATCATTCAAACACCTTCAAAAGTGCTTCAAAGCATTTCTAACGTAATTCCAACATCATTCAAACACCTTCAAAGGTGCTTCGGAGCATCTGCTACGTAATTCCAACATCATTCAAACACCTTCAAAGGTGCTTCGAAGCAATTCCTACGTAATTCCAACATCATTCAAACACTTTCAAAGGTGCTTCGAAGCAATTCCTACGTAATTCCAACATCATTCAAACACCTTTAAAGGTGCTTCGAAGCAATTCCTACGTTATTCCAACATCATTCAAACACCTTCAAAGGTACTTCGATGCAATTCCTACGTAATTCCAACATCATTCAAACACCTTCAAAGGTGCTTCGAAGCAATTCCTACGTAATTCCAACATCATTCAAACACCTTCAAAGGTGCTTCGGAGCATCTCCTACGTAATTCCAACAACATTCAAACACCTTCAAAGGTGCTTCGAAGCAATTTCTACGTAATTCCAACAACATTCAAACACCTTCAAAGGTGCTTCGAAGCGATATCTACGTAATTCCAACAACATTCAAACACCTTCAAAAGTGCTTCAAAGCAATTTCTACGTAATTCCAACAACATTCAAACACCTTCAAAGGTGCTTCAAAGCAATTTCTACGTAATTCCAACCACATTCAAATACCTTCAAAGGTGCTTCAAAGCAATTTCTACGTAATTCCAACAACATTCAAACACCTTCAAAGGTGCTTCGGAGCATCTCCTACGTAATTCCAACAACATTCAAACACCTTCAAAGGTGCTTCAAAGCAATTTCTACGTAATTCCAACAACATTCAAACACCTTCAAAGGTGCTTCAAGGCAATTTCTACGTAATTCCAACAACATTCAAACACCTTCAAAGGTGCTTCGAAGCGATATCTACGTAATTCCAACAACATTCAAACACCTTCAAAAGTGCTTCAAAGCAATTTCTACGTAATTCCAACAACATTCAAACACCTTCAAAGGTGCTTCAAAGCAATTTCTACGTAATTCCAACCACATTCAAATACCTTCAAAGGTGCTTCAAAGCAATTTCTACGTAATTCCAACATCATTCAAACACCTTCAAAAGTGCTTCAAAGCATTTCTAACGTAATTCCAACATCATTCAAACACCTTCAAAGGTGCTTCGGAGCATCTCCTACGTAATTCCAACATCATTCAAACACCTTCAAAGGTGCTTCGAAGCAATTCCTACGTAATTCCAACATCATTCAAACACCTTCAAAGGTACTTCGATGCAATTCCTACGTAATTCCAACATCATTCAAACACCTTCAAAGGTGCTTCGAAGCAATTCCTACGTAATTCCAACATCATTCAAACACCTTCAAAGGTGCTTCGGAGCATCTCCTACGTAATTCCAACAACATTCAAACACCTTCAAAGGTGCTTCGAAGCAATTTCTACGTAATTCCAACAACATTCAAACACCTTCAAAGGTGCTTCGAAGCGATATCTACGTAATTCCAACAACATTCAAACACCTTCAAAGGTGCTTCAAAGCAATTTCTACGTAATTCCAACAACATTCAAACACCTTCAAAGGTGCTTCAAAGCAATTTCTACGTAATTCCAACCACATTCAAATACCTTCAAAGGTGCTTCAAAGCATTTCTAACGTAATTCCAACATCATTCAAACACCTTCAAAGGTGCTTCGGAGCATCTCCTACGTAATTCCAACAACATTCAAACACCTTCAAAGGTGCTTCAAAGCAATTTCTACGTAATTCCAACAACATTCAAACACCTTCAAAGGTGCTTCAAAGCAATTTCTACGTAATTCCAACAACATTCAAACACCTTCAAAGGTGCTTCGAAGCGATATCTACGTAATTCCAACAACATTCAAACACCTTCAAAAGTGCTTCAAAGCAATTTCTACGTAATTCCAACAACATTCAAACACCTTCAAAGGTGCTTCAAAGCAATTTCTACGTAATTCCAACCACATTCAAATACCTTCAAAGGTGCTTCAAAGCAATTTCTACGTAATTCCAACAACATTCAAACACCTTCAAAGGTGCTTCGAAGCAATTTCTACGTAATTCCAACAACATTCAAACACCTTCAAAGGTGCTTCAAAGCAATTTCTACGTAATTCCAACAACATTCAAACACCTTCAAAGGTGCTTCGAAGCAATTTCTACGTAATTCCAACAACATTCAAACACCTTCAAAGGTGCTTCGAAGCGAGATCTACGAAATTCCAACATCATTCAAACACCTTCAAAGGTGCTTCAAAGCAATTTCTACGTAATTCCAACAACATTCAAACACCTTCAAAGGTGCTTCAAAGCAATTCCTACGTTATTCCAACATCATTCAAACACCTTCAATGGTGCGTCGGAGCAATTCCTACGTAATTCCAACAACATTCAAACACCTTCAAAGGTGCTTCGAAGCAATTCCTTCGTAATTCCAACATCATTCAAACACCTTCAAAGGTGCTTCGAAGCAATTCCTACGTAATTCCAATATCATTCAAACACCTTAAAAGGTGCTTCAAAGCAATTTCTACGTAATTCCAACATCATTCAAACACCTTCAAAGGTGCTTCGAAGCAATTTCTACGTAATTCCAACAACATTCAAACACCTTCAAAGGTGCTTCAAAGCAATTTCTACGTAATTCCAACAACATTCAAACACCTTCAAAGGTGCTTCGAAGCAATTTCTACGTAATTCCAACAACATTCAAACACCGTCAAAGGTGCTTCAAAGCAATTTCTACGTAATTCCAACAACATTCAAACACCTTCAAAGGTGCTTCAAAGCAATTTCTACGTAATTCCAACAACATTCAAACACCGTCAAAGGTGCTTCGAAGCGATATCTACGTAATTCCAACAACATTCAAACACCTTCTAAGGTGCTTCGAAGCAGTTTCTACGTACTTCCAAACACACTCAAACACCTTTAAAGGTGCTTCGAAGCAGTTTCTACGTACTTCCAAACACACTCAAACACCTTTAAAGGTGCTTCGAAGCAGTTTCTACGTACTTCCAAACACACTCAAACACCTTCTAAGGTGCTTCGAAGCAGTTTCTACGTACTTCCAAACACATTCAAACACATTATAAGGTGCTTCAAAGCAGTTTCTACATACTTCCAAACACATTCAAACACTTTCTAAGGTGCTTCGAAGCAGTTTCTACGTACTTCCAAACACATTCAAACACATTATAAGGTGCTTCAAAGCAGTTTCTACATACTTCCAAACACATTCAAACACATTCTAAGGTGCTTCGAAGCAGTTTCTACGTACTTCCAAACACATTCAAACACTTTCTAAGGTGCTTCGAAGCAGTTTCTACGTACTTCCAAACACATTCAAACACATTATAAGGTGCTTCAAAGCAGTTTCTACATACTTCCAAACATATTCAAACACATTCTAAGGTGCTTCGAAGCAGTTTCTACGTACTTCCAAACATACTCAAACACATTCTAAGGTGCTTCGAAGCAGTTTCTACGTACTTCCAAACACATTTAAACACATTCTAAGGTGCTTCGAAGCAGTTTCTACGTACTTCCAAACACATTCAAACACCTTTTAAGGTGCTTAGAAGCAGTTTCTACGTACTTCCAAACACATTCAAACACATTATAAGGTGCTTCAAAGCAGTTTCTACATACTTCCAAACATATTCAAACACATTCTAAGGTGCTTCGAAGCAGTTTCTACGTACTTCCAAACACATTCAAACACTTTCTAAGGTGCTTCGAAGCAGTTTCTACGTACTTCCAAACATACTCAAACACATTCTAAGGTGCTTCGAAGCAGTTTATACGTACTTCCAAACACATTCAAACACTTTCTAAGGTGCTTCGAAGCAGTTTCTACGTACTTCCAAACACATTCAAACACATTCTAAGGTGCTTCGAAGCAGTTTCTACATACTTCCAAACACATTCAAACACCTTTTAAGGTGCTTCGAAGCAGTTTCTACGTACTTCCAAACACATTCAAACACATTATAAGGTGCTTCAAAGCAGTTTCTACATACTTCCAAACACATTCAAACACTTTCTAAGGTGCTTCGAAACAGTTTCTACGTACTTCCAAACACATTCAAACACATTCTAAGGTGCTTCGAAGCAGTTTCTACGTACTTCCAAACACATTCAAACACATTATAAGGTGCTTCAAAGCAGTTTCTACGCACTTCCAAACATATTCAAACACATTCTAAGGTGCTTCGAAGCAGTTTCTACGTACTTCCAAACATACTCAAACACATTCTAAGGTGCTTCGAAGCAGTTTCTACGTACTTCCAAACACATTCAAACACATTCTAAGGTGCTTCGAAGCAGTTTCTACGTACTTCCAAACACATTCAAACACCTTTTAAGGTGCTTAGAAGCAGTTTCTACGTACTTCCAAACACATTCAAACACATTATAAGGTGCTTCAAAGCAGTTTCTACATACTTCCAAACATATTCAAACACATTCTAAGGTGCTTCGAAGCAGTTTCTACGTACTTCCAAGCACATTCAAACACATTCTTAGATGCTTCGAAGCAGTTTCTACGTACTTCCAAACACATTCAAACACATTCTAAGGTGCTTCGAAGCAGTTTCTACGTACTTCCAAACACATTCAAACACATTCTAAGGTGCTTCGAAGCAGTTTCTACGTACTTCCAAACACATTCAAACACATTCTAAGGTGCTTCGAAGCAGTTTCTACGTACTTCCAAACACATTCAAACACATTATAAGGTGCTTCAAAGCAGTTTCTACATACTTCCAAACATATTCAAACACATTCTAAGGTGCTTCGAAGCAGTTTCTACGTACTTCCAAACATACTCAAACACATTCTAAGGTGCTTCGAAGCAGTTTCTACGTACTTCCAAACACATTCAAACACATTCTAAGGTGCTTCGAAGCAGTTTCTACGTACTTCCAAACACATTCAAACACCTTTTAAGGTGCTTAGAAGCAGTTTCTACGTACTTCCAAACACATTCAAACACATTATAAGGTGCTTCAAAGCAGTTTCTACATACTTCCAAACATATTCAAACACATTCTAAGGTGCTTCGAAGCAGTTTCTACGTACTTCCAAACACATTCAAACACATTCTTAGATGCTTCGAAGCAGTTTCTACGTACTTCCAAACACATTCAAACACATTCTAAGGTGCTTCGAAGCAGTTTCTACGTACTTCCAAACACATTCAAACACATTCTAAGGTGCTTCGAAGCAGTTTCTACGTACTTCCAAACACATTCAAACACTTTCTAAGGTGCTTCGAAGCAGTTTCTAAGTACTTCCAAACACATTCAAACACATTATAAGGTGCTTCAAAGCAGTTTCTACATACTTCCAAACACATTCAAACACTTTCTAAGGTGCTTCGAAACAGTTTCTACGTACTTCCAAACACATTCAAACACATTCTAAGGTGCTTCGAAGCAGTTTCTACGTACTTCCAAACACATTCAAACACTTTCTAAGGTGCTTCGAAGCAGTTTCTACGTACTTCCAAACACATTCAAACACATTATAAGGTGCTTCAAAGCAGTTTCTACGCACTTCCAAACATATTCAAACACATTCTAAGGTGCTTCGAAGCAGTTTCTACGTACTTCCAAACATACTCAAACACATTCTAAGGTGCTTCGAAGCAGTTTCTACGTACTTCCAAACACACTCAAACACATTCTAAGGTGCTTCGAAGCAGTTTCTACGTACTTCCAAACACACTCTTACACATTCTAAGGTGCTTCGAAGCAGTTTCTACGTACTTCCAAACACACTCAAACACATTCTAAGGTGCTTCGAAGCAGTTTCTACGTACTTCCAAACACACTCAAACACATTATAAGGTGCTTCAAAGCAGTTTCTACGCACTTCCAAACATATTCAAACACATTCTAAGGTGCTTCGAAGCAGTTTCTACGTACTTCCAAACATACTCAAACACATTCTAAGGTGCTTCGAAGCAGTTTCTACGTACTTCCAAACACACTCAAACACATTCTAAGGTGCTTCGAAGCAGTTTCTACGTACTTCCAAACACACTCTTACACATTCTAAGGTGCTTCGAAGCAGTTTCTACGTTCTTCCAAACACACTCAAACACATTCTAAGGTGCTTCAAAGCAGTTTCTACATACTTCCAAACACATTCAAACACTTTCTAAGGTGCTTCGAAGCAGTTTCTACGTACTTCCAAACACATTCAAACACATTCTAAGGTGCTTCGAAGCAGTTTCTACGTACTTCCAAACATACTCAAACACATTCTAGGGTGCTTCGAAGCTGTTTCTACGTACTTCCAAACACATTCAAACACATTCTAAGGTGCTTCGAAGCAGTTTCTACGTACTTCCAAACATACTTAAACACATTCTAAGGTGCTTCGAAGCAGTTTATACGTACTTCCAAACACATTCAAACACCTTCTAAGGTGCTTCGAAGCAGTTTCTACGTACTTCCAAACACATTCAAACACATTATAAGGTGCTTCGAAGCTATTTCTACGTTCTTCCAAACACATTCAAACACCTTTTAAGGTGCTTCGAAGCAGTTTCTACGTACTTCCAAACATAATCAAACACCTCTTAAGGTGCTTCGAAGCTGTTTCTACGTACTTCCAAACACATTCAAACACCTTTTAAGGTGCTTCGAAGCAGTTTCTACGTACTTCCAAACACATTCAAACACCTTTTAAGGTGCTTCGAAGCAGTTTCTACGTACTTCCAAACACATTCAAACACATTATAAGGTGCTTCGAAGCAGTTTCTACGTACTTCCAAACATACTCAAACACATTCTAAGGTGCTTCGAAGCAGTTTATACGTACTTCCAAACACATTCAAACACTTTCTAAGGTGCTTCGAAGCAGTTTCTACGTACTTCCAAACACATTCAAACACATTATAAGGTGCTTCAAAGCAGTTTCTACGCACTTCCAAACATATTCAAACACATTCTAAGGTGCTTCGAAGCAGTTTCTACGTACTTCCAAACATACTCAAACACATTCTAAGGTGCTTCGAAGCAGTTTCTACGTACTTCCAAACACATTCAAACACATTCTAAGGTGCTTCGAAGCAGTTTCTACGTACTTCCAAACACATTCAAACACATTCTAAGGTGCTTCGAAGCAGTTTCTACGTACTTCCAAACACACTCAAACACATTATAAGGTGCTTCGAAGCAGTTTCTACGTACTTCCAAACACATTCAAACACTTTCTAAGGTGCTTCGAAGCAGTTTCTACGTACTTCCAAACACATTCAAACACATTATAAGGTGCTTCAAAGCAGTTTCTACGTACTTCCAAACATATTCAAACACCTTTTAAGGTGCTTCGAAGCAGTTTCTACGTACTTCCAAACACATTCAAACACCTTTTAAGGTGCTTCGAAGCAGTTTCTACGTACTTCCAAACACATTCAAACACCTTTTAAGGTGCTTCGAAGCAGTTTCTACGTACTTCCAAACACATTCAAACACCTTCTAAGGTGCTTCGAAGCTATTTCTACGTTCTTCCAAACACATTCAAACACCTTTTAAGGTGCTTCGAAGCAGTTTCTACGTACTTCCAAACACATTCAAACACCTTTTAAGGTGCTTCGAAGCAGTTTCTACGTACTTCCAAACACACTCAAACACCTTCTAAGGTGCTTCGAAGCTATTTCTACGTTCTTCCAAACACATTCAAACACCTTTTAAGGTGCTTCGAAGCAGTTTCTACGTACTTCCAAACATATTCAAACACCTCTTAAGGTGCTTCGAAGCTGTTTCTACGTACTTCCAAACACATTCAAACACCTTTTAAGGTGCTTCGAAGCAGTTTCTACGTACTTCCAAACACATTCAAACACCTTTTAAGGTGCTTCGAAGCAGTTTCTACGTACTTCCAAACACATTCAAACACATTATAAGGTGCTTCGAAGCAGTTTCTACGTACTTCCAAACACATTCAAACACCTTTTAAGGTGCTTCGAAGCAGTTTCTACGTACTTCCAAACACATTCAAACACTTTCTAAGGTGCTTCGAAGCAGTTTCTACGTACTTCCAAACACATTCAAACACATTATAAGGTGCTTCGAAGCATTTTCTACGTACTTCCAAACACATTCAAACACATTATAAGGTGCTTCGAAGCAGTTTCTACGTACTTCCAAACATATTCAAACACCTTTTAAGGTGCTTCGAAGCAGTTTCTACGTACTTCCAAACACATTCAAGCACCTTCTAAGGTGCTTCGAAGCAGTTTCTACGTACTTCTAAACACATTCAAACACTTTCTAAGGTGCTTCGAAGCAGTTTCTACGTACTTCCAAACACATTCAAACACATTCTAAGGTGCTTCGAAGCAGTTTCTACGTACTTCCAAACACATTCAAGCACCTTCTAAGGTGCTTCGAAGCAGTTTCTACGTACTTCCAAACACATTCAAACACTTTCTAAGGTGCTTCGAAGCAGTTTCTACGTACTTCCAAACACATTCAAACACATTATAAGGTGCTTCGAAGCAGTTTCTTCGTACTTCCAAACACATTCAAACACCTTTTAAGGTGCTTCGAAGCAGTTTCTACGTACTTCCAAACACATTCAAACACCTTTTAAGGTGCTTCGAAGCAGTTTCTACGTACTTCCAAACACATTCAAACACATTATAAGGTGCTTCGAAGCAGTTTCTACGTACTTCCAAACATACTCAAACACATTCTAAGGTGCTTCGAAGCAGTTTATACGTACTTCCAAACACATTCAAACACTTTCTAAGGTGCTTCGAAGCAGTTTCTACGTACTTCCAAACACATTCAAACACATTATAAGGTGCTTCAAAGCAGTTTCTACGCACTTCCAAACATATTCAAACACATTCTAAGGTGCTTCGAAGCAGTTTCTACGTACTTCCAAACATACTCAAACACATTCTAAGGTGCTTCGAAGCAGTTTCTACGTACTTCCAAACACACTCAAACACATTCTAAGGTGCTTCGAAGCAGTTTCTACGTACTTCCAAACACACTCAAACACATTCTAAGGTGCTTCGAAGCAGTTTCTACGTACTTCCAAACACACTCAAACACATTATAAGGTGCTTCGAAGCAGTTTCTACGTACTTCCAAACACATTCAAACACTTTCTAAGGTGCTTCGAAGCAGTTTCTACGTACTTCCAAACACATTCAAACACATTCTAAGGTGCTTCAAAGCAGTTTCTACGTACTTCCAAACATATTCAAACACCTTTTAAGGTGCTTCGAAGCAGTTTCTACGTACTTCCAAACACATTCAAACACCTTTTAAGGTGCTTCGAAGCAGTTTCTACGTACTTCCAAACACATTCAAACACCTTTTAAGGTGCTTCGAAGCAGTTTCTACGTACTTCCAAACACATTCAAACACCTTCTAAGGTGCTTCGAAGCAGTTTCTACGTTCTTCCAAACACATTCAAACACCTTTTAAGGTGCTTCGAAGCAGTTTCTACGTACTTCCAAACACATTCAAACACCTTTTAAGGTGCTTCGAAGCAGTTTCTACGTACTTCCAAACACATTCAAACACCTTCTAAGGTGCTTCGAAGCTATTTCTACGTTCTTCCAAACACATTCAAACACCTTTTAAGGTGCTTCGAAGCAGTTTCTACGTACTTCCAAACATATTCAAACACCTCTTAAGGTGCTTCGAAGCTGTTTCTACGTACTTCCAAACACATTCAAACACCTTTTAAGGTGCTTCGAAGCAGTTTCTACGTACTTCCAAACACATTCAAACACCTTTTAAGGTGCTTCGAAGCAGTTTCTACGTACTTCCAAACACATTCAAACACATTAAAAGGTGCTTCGAAGCAGTTTCTACGTACTTCCAAACACATTCAAACACCTTTTAAGGTGCTTCGAAGCAGTTTCTACGTACTTCCAAACACATTCAAACACTTTCTAAGGTGCTTCGAAGCAGTTTCTACGTACTTCCAAACACATTCAAACACATTATAAGGTGCTTCGAAGCATTTTCTACGTACTTCCAAACACATTCAAACACATTATAAGGTGCTTCGAAGCAGTTTCTACGTACTTCCAAACATATTCAAACACCTTTTAAGGTGCTTCGAAGCAGTTTCTACGTACTTCCAAACACATTCAAACACCTTCTAAGGTGCTTCGAAGCAGTTTCTACGTACTTCTAAACACATTCAAACACTTTCTAAGGTGCTTCGAAGCAGTTTCTACGTACTTCCAAACATATTCAAACACCTCTTAAGGTGCTTCGAAGCTGTTTCTACGTACTTCCAAACATATTCAAACACCTCTTAAGGTGCTTCGAAGCTGTTTCTACGTACTTCCAAACACATTCAAACACTTTCTAAGGTGCTTCGAAGCAGTTTCTACGTACTTCCAAACACATTCAAACACCTTTTAAGGTGCTTCGAAGCAGTTTCTACGTACTTCCAAACACATTCAAACACATTATAAGGTGCTTCGAAGCAGTTTCTACGTACTTCCAAACACATTCAAACACATTATAAGGTGCTTCGAAGCAGTTTCTACGTACTTCCAAACACATTCAAACACCTTTTAAGGTGCTTCGAAGCAGTTTCTACGTACTTCCAAACACATTCAAACACTTTCTAAGGTGCTTCGAAGCAGTTTCTACGTACTTCCAAACACATTCAAACACCTTCTAAGGTGCTTCGAAGCTATTTCTACGTTCTTCCAAACACATTCAAACACCTTTTAAGGTGCTTCGAAGCAGTTTCTACGTACTTCCAAACACATTCAAACACCTCTTAAGGTGCTTCGAAGCTGTTTCTACGTACTTCCAAACACATTCAAACACCTTTTAAGGTGCTTCGAAGCAGTTTCTACGTACTTCCAAACACATTCAAACACCTTTTAAGGTGCTTCGAAGCAGTTTCTACGTACTTCCAAACACATTCAAACACATTATAAGGTGCTTCGAAGCAGTTTCTACGTACTTCCAAACACATTCAAACACCTTTTAAGGTGCTTCGAAGCAGTTTCTACGTACTTCTAAACACATTCAAACACTTTCTAAGGTGCTTCGAAGCAGTTTCTACGTACTTCCAAACACATTCAAACACATTATAAGGTGCTTCGAAGCAGTTTCTACGTACTTCCAAACACATTCAAACACCTTTTAAGGTGCTTCGAAGCAGTTTCTACGTACTTCCAAACACATTCAAACACTTTCTAAGGTGCTTCGAAGCAGTTTCTACGTACTTCCAAACACATTCAAACACATTATAAGGTGCTTCGAAGCATTTTCTACGTACTTCCAAACACATTCAAACACATTATAAGGTGCTTCGAAGCAGTTTCTACGTACTTCCAAACATATTCAAACACCTTTTAAGGTGCTTCGAAGCAGTTTCTACGTACTTCCAAACACATTCAAACACCTTCTAAGGTGCTTCGAAGCAGTTTCTACGTACTTCTAAACACATTCAAACACTTTCTAAGGTGCTTCGAAGCAGTTTCTACGTACTTCCAAACATATTCAAACACCTCTTAAGGTGCTTCGAAGCTGTTTCTACGTACTTCCAAACATATTCAAACACCTCTTAAGGTGCTTCGAAGCTGTTTCTACGTACTTCCAAACACATTCAAACACTTTCTAAGGTGCTTCGAAGCAGTTTCTACGTACTTCCAAACACATTCAAACACCTTTTAAGGTGCTTCGAAGCAGTTTCTACGTACTTCCAAACACATTCAAACACATTATAAGGTGCTTCGAAGCAGTTTCTACGTACTTCCAAACACATTCAAACACATTATAAGGTGCTTCGAAGCAGTTTCTACGTACTTCCAAACACATTCAAACACCTTTTAAGGTGCTTCGAAGCAGTTTCTACGTACTTCCAAACACATTCAAACACTTTCTAAGGTGCTTCGAAGCAGTTTCTACGTACTTCCAAACACATTCAAACACCTTCTAAGGTGCTTCGAAGCTATTTCTACGTTCTTCCAAACACATTCAAACACCTTTTAAGGTGCTTCGAAGCAGTTTCTACGTACTTCCAAACATATTCAAACACCTCTTAAGGTGCTTCGAAGCTGTTTCTACGTACTTCCAAACACATTCAAACACCTTCTAAGGTGCTTCGAAGCTATTTCTACGTTCTTCCAAACACATTCAAACACCTTTTAAGGTGCTTCGAAGCAGTTTCTACGTACTTCCAAACACATTCAAACACCTTTTAAGGTGCTTCGAAGCAGTTTCTACGTACTTCCAAACATATTCAAACACCTTTTAAGGTGCTTCGAAGCAGTTTCTACGTACTTCTAAACACATTCAAACACTTTCTAAGGTGCTTCGAAGCAGTTTCTACGTACTTCCAAACACATTCAAACACATTATAAGGTGCTTCGAAGCATTTTCTACGTACTTCCAAACACATTCAAACACATTATAAGGTGCTTCGAAGCAGTTTCTACGTACTTCCAAACACACTCAAACACATTATAAGGTGCTTCGAAGCATTTTCTACGTACTTCCAAACACATTCAAACACATTATAAGGTGCTTCGAAGCAGTTTCTACGTACTTCCAAACACATTCAAACACCTTTTAAGGTGCTTCGAAGCAGTTTCTACGTACTTCCAAACACATTCAAACACTTTCTAAGGTGCTTCGAAGCAGTTTCTACGTACTTCCAAACACATTCAAACACCTTCTAAGGTGCTTCGAAGCTATTTCTACGTTCTTCCAAACACATTCAAACACCTTTTAAGGTGCTTCGAAGCAGTTTCTACGTACTTCCAAACATATTCAAACACCTCTTAAGGTGCTTCGAAGCTGTTTCTACGTACTTCCAAACACATTCAAACACCTTTTAAGGTGCTTCGAAGCAGTTTCTACGTACTTCCAAACACATTCAAACACCTTTTAAGGTGCTTCGAAGCAGTTTCTACGTACTTCCAAACACATTCAAACACATTATAAGGTGCTTCGAAGCAGTTTCTACGTACTTCCAAACACATTCAAACACCTTTTAAGGTGCTTCGAAGCAGTTTCTACGTACTTCCAAACACATTCAAACACTTTCTAAGGTGCTTCGAAGCAGTTTCTACGTACTTCCAAACACATTCAAACACATTATAAGGTGCTTCGAAGCATTTTCTACGTACTTCCAAACACATTCAAACACATTATAAGGTGCTTCGAAGCAGTTTCTACGTACTTCCAAACATATTCAAACACCTTTTAAGGTGCTTCGAAGCAGTTTCTACGTACTTCCAAACACATTCAAGCACCTTCTAAGGTGCTTCGAAGCAGTTTCTACGTACTTCTAAACACATTCAAACACTTTCTAAGGTGCTTCGAAGCAGTTTCTACGTACTTCCAAACACATTCAAACACATTCTAAGGTGCTTCGAAGCAGTTTCTACGTACTTCCAAACACATTCAAGCACCTTCTAAGGTGCTTCGAAGCAGTTTCTACGTACTTCCAAACACATTCAAACACTTTCTAAGGTGCTTCGAAGCAGTTTCTACGTACTTCCAAACACATTCAAGCACCTTCTAAGGTGCTTCGAAGCAGTTTCTTCGTACTTCCAAACACATTCAAACACCTTTTAAGGTGCTTCGAAGCAGTTTCTACGTACTTCCAAACACATTCAAACACCTTTTAAGGTGCTTCGAAGCAGTTTCTACGTACTTCCAAACACATTCAAACACATTATAAGGTGCTTCGAAGCAGTTTCTACGTACTTCCAAACATACTCAAACACATTCTAAGGTGCTTCGAAGCAGTTTATACGTACTTCCAAACACATTCAAACACTTTCTAAGGTGCTTCGAAGCAGTTTCTACGCACTTCCAAACATATTCAAACACATTCTAAGGTGCTTCGAAGCAGTTTCTACGTACTTCCAAACATACTCAAACACATTCTAAGGTGCTTCGAAGCAGTTTCTACGTACTTCCAAACACACTCAAACACATTCTAAGGTGCTTCGAAGCAGTTTCTACGTACTTCCAAACACACTCAAACACATTCTAAGGTGCTTCGAAGCAGTTTCTACGTACTTCCAAACACATTCAAGCACCTTCTAAGGTGCTTCGAAGCAGTTTCTTCGTACTTCCAAACACATTCAAACACCTTTTAAGGTGCTTCGAAGCAGTTTCTACGTACTTCCAAACACATTCAAACACCTTTTAAGGTGCTTCGAAGCAGTTTCTACGTACTTCCAAACACATTCAAACACATTATAAGGTGCTTCGAAGCAGTTTCTACGTACTTCCAAACATACTCAAACACATTCTAAGGTGCTTCGAAGCAGTTTATACGTACTTCCAAACACATTCAAACACATTATAAGGTGCTTCAAAGCAGTTTCTACGCACTTCCAAACATATTCAAACACATTCTAAGGTGCTTCGAAGCAGTTTCTACGTACTTCCAAACATACTCAAACACATTCTAAGGTGCTTCGAAGCAGTTTCTACGTACTTCCAAACACACTCAAACACATTCTAAGGTGCTTCGAAGCAGTTTCTACGTACTTCCAAACACACTCAAACACATTCTAAGGTGCTTCGAAGCAGTTTCTACGTACTTCCAAACACACTCAAACACATTATAAGGTGCTTCGAAGCAGTTTCTACGTACTTCCAAACACATTCAAACACTTTCTAAGGTGCTTCGAAGCAGTTTCTACGTACTTCCAAACACATTCAAACACCTTCTAAGGTGCTTCGAAGCAGTTTCTACGTACTTCCAAACACATTCAAGCACCTTCTAAGGTGCTTCGAAGCAGTTTCTACGTACTTCTAAACACATTCAAACACTTTCTAAGGTGCTTCGAAGCAGTTTCTACGTACTTCCAAACACATTCAAGCACCTTTTAAGGTGCTTCGAAGCAGTTTCTTCGTACTTCCAAACACATTCAAACACATTCTAAGGTGCTTCGAAGCAGTTTCTACGTACTTCCAAACACACTCAAACACATTATAAGGTGCTTCGAAGCTATTTCTACGTTCTTCCAAACACATTCAAACACCTTTTAAGGTGCTTCGAAGCAGTTTCTACGTACTTCCAAACACATTCAAACACCTCTTAAGGTGCTTCGAAGCTGTTTCTACGTACTTCCAAACACATTCAAACACCTTTTAAGGTGCTTCGAAGCAGTTTCTACGTACTTCCAAACACATTCAAACACCTTTTAAGGTGCTTCGAAGCAGTTTCTACGTACTTCCAAACACATTCAAACACATTATAAGGTGCTTCGAAGCAGTTTCTACGTACTTCCAAACACATTCAAACACCTTTTAAGGTGCTTCGAAGCAGTTTCTACGTACTTCCAAACACATTCAAACACTTTCTAAGGTGCTTCGAAGCAGTTTCTACGTACTTCCAAACACATTCAAACACATTATAAGGTGCTTCGAAGCATTTTCTACGTACTTCCAAACACATTCAAACACATTATAAGGTGCTTCGAAGCAGTTTCTACGTACTTCTAAACACATTCAAACACCTTTTAAGGTGCTTAGAAGCAGTTTCTACGTACTTCCAAACACATTCAAACACATTCTAAGGTGCTTCGAAGCAGTTTCTACGTACTTCCAAACACATTCAAACACATTCTTAGGTGCTTCGAAGCAGTTTCTACGTACTTCCAAACACATTCAAACACATTCTAAGGTGCTTCGAAGCAGTTTCTACGTACTTCCAAACACATTCAAGCACCTTCTAAGGTGCTTCGAAGCAGTTTCTACGTACTTCTAAACACATTCAAACACTTTCTAAGGTGCTTCGAAGCAGTTTCTACGTACTTCCAAACACATTCAAGCACCTTCTAAGGTGCTTCGAAGCAGTTTCTTCGTACTTCCAAACACATTCAAACACATTCTAAGGTGCTTCGAAGCAGTTTCTACGTACTTCCAAACACACTCAAACACATCCTAAGGTGCTTCGAAGCAGTTTCTACGAACTTCCAAACACATTCAAACACATTCTAAGATGCTTCGAAGCAGTTTCTACGTACTTCCAAACACATTCAAACACATTCTAAGATGCTTCGAAGCAGTTTCTACGTACTTCCAAACACATTCAAACACATTCTAAGGTGCTTCGAAGCAGTTTCTACGTACTTCCAAACACATTCAAACACATTCTAAGGTGCTTCGAAGCAGTTTCTACGTACTTCCAAA
This sequence comes from Anopheles ziemanni, assembly GCF_943734765.1. Classification (NCBI taxonomy): domain Eukaryota; kingdom Metazoa; phylum Arthropoda; class Insecta; order Diptera; family Culicidae; genus Anopheles; species Anopheles ziemanni. The sequence continues at coordinate 91,150 of NW_026690046.1, read as the reverse complement.
CACATTCAAACACATTCTTAGATGCTTCGAAGCAGTTTCTACGTACTTCCAAACACATTCAAACACATTATAAGGTGCTTCGAAGCAGTTTCTACGTACTTCCAAACACATTCAAACACTTTCTAAGGTGCTTCGAAGCAGTTTCTACGTACTTCCAAACACATTCAAACACATTATAAGGTGCTTCAAAGCAGTTTCTACGTACTTCCAAACATATTCAAACACCTTTTAAGGTGCTTCGAAGCAGTTTCTACGTACTTCCAAACACATTCAAACACCTTTTAAGGTGCTTCGAAGCAGTTTCTACGTACTTCCAAACACATTCAAACACCTTTTAAGGTGCTTCGAAGCAGTTTCTACGTACTTCCAAACACATTCAAACACATTCTAAGGTGCTTCAAAGCAGTTTCTACGTACTTCCAAACACATTCAAACACCTTCTAAGGTGCTTCGAAGCAGTTTCTACGTACTTCCAAACACATTCAAACACCTTTTAAGGTGCTTCGAAGCAGTTTCTACGTACTTCCAAACACATTCAAACACCTTCTAAGGTGCTTCGAAGCAGTTTCTACGTACTTCCAAACACATTCAAACACCTTCTAAGGTGCTTCGAAGCAGTTTCTACGTATTTCCAAACACATTCAAACACATTCTAAGGTGCTTCAAAGCAGTTTCTACGTACTTCCAAACACATTCAAACACATTCTAAGGTGCTTCGAAGCAGTTTCTACGTACTTCCAAACACATTCAAACACATTCTAAGGTGCTTCAAAGCAGTTTCTACGTACTTCCAAACACATTCAAACACATTCTTAGATGCTTCGAAGCAGTTTCTACGTACTTCCAAACACATTCAAACACATTCTTAGATGCTTCGAAGCAGTTTCTACGTACTTCCAAACACATTCAAACACATTCTAAGGTGCTTCGAAGCAGTTTCTACGTACTTCCAAACACATTCAAACACATTCTAAGGTGCTTCGAAGCAGTTTCTACGTACTTCCAAACACATTCAAACACATTCTTAGATGCTTCGAAGCAGTTTCTACGTACTTCCAAACACATTCAAACACATTCTAAGGTGCTTCAAAGCAGTTTCTACGTACTTCCAAACACATTCAAACACCTTCTAAGGTGCTTCGAAGCAGTTTCTACGTACTTCCAAACACATTCAAACACCTTTTAAGGTGCTTCGAAGCAGTTTCTACGTACTTCCAAACACATTCAAACACCTTCTAAGGTGCTTCGAAGCAGTTTCTACGTACTTCCAAACACATTCAAAAACAATCTAAGGTGCTTCAAAGCAGTTTCTACGTACTTCCAAACACATTCAAACACATTCTAAGGTGCTTCAAAGCAGTTTCTACGTACTTCCAAACACATTCAAACACATTCTTAGATGCTTCGAAGCAGTTTCTACGTACTTCCAAACACATTCAAACACATTCTTAGATGCTTCGAAGCAGTTTCTACGTACTTCCAAACACATTCAAACACATTCTAAGGTGCTTCGAAGCAGTTTCTACGTACTTCCAAACACATTCAAACACATTCTAAGGTGCTTCAAAGCAGTTTCTACGTACTTCCAAACACATTCAAACACATTCTAAGGTGCTTCGAAGCAGTTTCTACGTACTTCCAAACACATTCAACAACATTCTTAGATGCTTCGAAGCAGTTTCTACGTACTTCCAAACACATTCAAACACCTTCTAAGGTGCTTCGAAGCAGTTTCTACGTACTTCCAAACACATTCAAACACATTCTAAGGTGCTTCGAAGCAGTTTCTACGTACTTCCAAACACATTCAAACACATTCTAAGGTGCTTCGAAGCAGTTTCTACGTACTTCCAAACACATTCAAACACATTCTAAGGTGCTTCGAAGCAGTTTCTACGTACTTCCAAACACATTCAAACACATTCTAAGGTGCTTCAAAGCAGTTTCTACGTACTTCCAAACACATTCAAACACATTCTAAGGTGCTTCGAAGCAGTTTCTACGTACTTCCAAACACATTCAAACACATTCTAAGGTGCTTCAAAGCAGTTTCTACGTACTTCCAAACACATTCAAACACATTCTAAGGTGCTTCGAAGCAGTTTCTACGTACTTCCAAACACATTCAAACACATTCTTAGATTCTTCGAAGCAGTTTCTACGTACTTCCAAACACATTCAAACACATTCTAAGGTGCTTCGAAGCAGTTTCTACGTACTTCCAAACACATTCAAACACCTTCTAAGGTGCTTCGAAGCAGTTTCTACGTACTTCCAAACACATTCAAACACATTCTAAGGTGCTTCAAAGCAGTTTCTACGTACTTCCAAACACATTCAAACACATTCTAAGGTGCTTCGAAGCAGTTTCTACGTACTTCCAAACACATTCAAACACCTTCTAAGGTGCTTCAAAGCAGTTTCTACGTACTTCCAAACACATTCAAACACATTCTTAGATGCTTCGAAGCAGTTTCTACGTACTTCCAAACACATTCAAACACCTTCTAAGGTGCTTCGAAGCAGTTTCTACGTACTTCCAAACACATTCAAACACCTTCTAAGGTGCTTCAAAGCAGTTTCTACGTACTTCCACACACATTCAAACACATTCTTAGATGCTTCGAAGCAGTTTCTACGTACTTCCAAACACATTCAAACACCTTCTAAGGTGCTTCGAAGCAGTTTCTACGTACTTCCAAACACATTCAAACACATTCTAAGGTGCTTCGAAGCAGTTTCTACGTACTTCCAAACACATTCAAACACCTTCTAAGGTGCTTCAAAGCAGTTTCTACGTACTTCCAAACACATTCAAACACATTCTAAGGTGCTTCGAAGCAGTTTCTACGTACTTCCAAACACATTCAAACACATTCTTAGATGCTTCGAAGCAGTTTCTACGTACTTCCAAACACATTCAAACACATTCTAAGGTGCTTCGAAGCAGTTTCTACGTACTTCCAAACACATTCAAACACATTCTTAGATGCTTCGAAGCAGTTTCTACGTACTTCCAAACACATTCAAACACATTCTAAGGTGCTTCAAAGCAGTTTCTACGTACTTCCAAACACATTCAAACACATTCTAAGGTGCTTCGAAGCAGTTTCTACGTACTTCCAAACACATTCAAACACATTCTTAGATGCTTCGAAGCAGTTTCTACGTACTTCCAAACACATTCAAACACATTCTAAGGTGCTTCAAAGCAGTTTCTACGTACTTCCAAACACATTCAAACACATTCTAAGGTGCTTCGAAGCAGTTTCTACGTACTTCCAAACACATTCAAACACATTCTAAGGTGCTTCAAAGCAGTTTCTACGTACTTCCAAACACATTCAAACACATTCTAAGGTGCTTCGAAGCAGTTTCTACGTACTTCCAAACACATTCAAACACATTCTTAGATGCTTCGAAGCAGTTTCTACGTACTTCCAAACACATTCAAACACATTCTAAGGTGCTTCGAAGCAGTTTCTTCGTACTTCCAAACACATTCAAACACCTTCTAAGGTGCTTCGAAGCAGTTTCTACGTACTTCCAAACACATTCAAACACATTCTAAGGTGCTTCAAAGCAGTTTCTACGTACTTCCAAACACATTCAAACACCTTCTAAGGTGCTTCGAAGCAGTTTCTACGTACTTCCAAACACATTCAAACACTTTCTAAGGTGCTTCGAAGCAGTTTCTACATACTTCCAAACACATTCAAACACTTTCTAAGGTGCTTCGAAGCAGTTTCTACATACTTCCAAACACATTCAAACACTTTCTAAGGTGCTTCGAAGCAGTTTCTACATACTTCCAAACACATTCAAACACTTTCTAAGGTGCTTCGAAGCAGTTTCTACGTACTTCCAAACACATTCAAACACCTTCTAAGGTGCTTCGAAGCTGTTTCTACGTACTTCCAAACACATTCAAACACATTATAAGGTGCTTCGAAGCAGTTTCTCCGTACTTCCAAACACATTCAAACACTTTCTAAGGTGCTTCGAGGCAGTTTCTACATACTTCCAAACAAATTCAAACACATTTCAAGGTGCTTCGAAGCAGTTTCTACGTACTTCCAAACACATTCAAACACTTTCTAAGGTGCTTCGAAGCAGTTTCTACATACTTCCAAACACATTCAAACACTTTCTAAGGTGCTTCGAAGCAGTTTCTACGTACTTCCAAACACACTCAAACACTTTCTAAGGTGCTTCGAGGCAGTTTCTACATACTTCCAAACAAATTCAAACACATTTCAAGGTGCTTCGAAGCAGTTTCTACGTACTTCCAAACACATTCAAACACATTCTAAGGTGCTTCGAAGCAGTTTCTACGTACTTCCAAACACATTCAAACACTTTCTAAGGTGCTTCGAAGCAGTTTCTACATACTTCCAAACACATTCAAACACTTTCTAAGGTGCTTCGAAGCAGTTTCTACGTACTTCCAAACACACTCAAACACCTTCTAAGGTGCTTCGAGGCAGTTTCTACATACTTCCAAACAAATTCAAACACATTTCAAGGTGCTTCGAAGCAGTTTCTACGTACTTCCAAACACATTCAAACACATTATAAGGTGCTTCGAAGCAGTTTCTACGTACTTCCAAACACATTCAAACACATTCTAAGGTGCTTCGAAGCAGTTTCTACGTACTTCCAAACACATTCAAACACATTCTAAGGTGCTTCGAAGCAGTTTCTACGTACTTCCAAACACATTCAAACACTTTCTAAGGTGCTTCGAAGCAGTTTCTACATACTTCCAAACACATTCAAACACTTTCTAAGGTGCTTCGAAGCAGTTTCTACGTACTTCCAAACACACTCAAACACCTTCTAAGGTGCTTCGAGGCAGTTTCTACGTACTTCCAAACACACTCAAACACATTCTAAGGTGCTTCGAAGCAGTTTCTACGTACTTCCAAACACACTCAAACACCTTTTAAGGTGCTTCGAAGCAGTTTCTACGTACTTCCAAACACATTCAAACACATTCTAAGGTGCTTCGAAGCAGTTTCTACGTACTTCCAAACACACTCAAACACATTCTAAGGTGCTTCGAAACAGTTTCTACGTACTCCCAAACTCATTCAAACACATTCTAAGGTGCTTCGAAGCAGTTTCTACGTACTTCCAAACACATTCAAACACATTATAAGGTGCTTCGAAGCAGTTTCTACGTACTTCCAAAAACATTCAAACACCTTCTAAGGTGCTTCGAAGCAGTTTCTACGTACTTCCAAACACACTCAAACACATTCTAAGGTGCTTCGAAGCAGTTTCTACGTACTTCCAAACACACTCAAACACATTCTAAGGTGCTTCGAAGCAGTTTCTACGTACTTCCAAAAACATTCAAACACATTCTAAGGTGCTTCGAAGCAGTTTCTACGTACTTCCAAACACATTCAAACACCTTCTAAGGTGCTTCGAAGCAGTTTCTACGTAATTCCAAACACACTCAAACACATTCTAAGGTGCTTCGAAGCAGTTTCTACGTACTTTCAAACACATTCAAGCACCTTCTAAGGTGCTTCGAAGCAGTTTCTACGTACTTCCAAACACATTCAAACACATTCTAAGGTGCTTCGAAGCAGTTTCTACGTACTTCCAAACACACTCAAACACATTCTAAGGTGCTTCGAAGCAGTTTCTACGTACTTCCAAACACACTCAAACACATTCTTAGGTGCTTCGAAGCAGTTTCTACGTACTTCCAAACACACTCAAACACATTCTAAGGTGCTTCGAAGCAGTTTCTACGTACTTCCAAACATACTCAAACACATTCTAAGGTGCTTCGAAGCAGTTTCTACGTACTTCCAAACACATTCAAACACCTTCTAAGGTGCTTCGAAGCAGTTTCTACGTACTTCCAAACACATTCAAACACATTATAAGGTGCTTCGAAGCAGTTTCTACGTACTTCCAAACACATTCAAACACCTTCTAAGGTGCTTCGAAGCAGTTTCTACGTACTTCCAAGCATACTCAAACACATTCTAAGGTGCTTCGAAGCAGTTTCTACGTACTTCCAAACACATTCAAACACCTTCTAAGGTGCTTCGAAGCAGTTTCTACGTACTTCCAAACACATTCAAACACCTTCTAAGGTGCTTCGAAGCAGTTTCTACGTAATTCCAAACACACTCAAACACCTTCTAAGGTGCTTCGAAGCAGTTTTTACGTACTTCCAAGCACATTCAAACACCTTCTAAGGTGCTTCGAAGCAGTTTCTACGTACTTCCAAACACACTCAAACACATTCTAAGGTGCTTCGAAGCAGTTTCTACGTACTTCCAAAAACATTCAAACACATTCTAAGGTGCTTCGAAGCAGTTTCTACGTACTTCCAAACACACTCAAACACATTCTAAGGTGCTTCGAAGCAGTTTCTACGTACTTCCAAACACACTCAAACACATTCTAAGGTGCTTCGAAGCAGTTTCTACGTACTTCCAAAAACATTCAAACACATTCTAAGGTGCTTCGAAGCAGTTTCTACGTACTTCCAAACACATTCAAACACCTTCTAAGGTGCTTCCAAGCAGTTTCTACGTACTTCCAAGCACATTCAAACACCTTCTAAGGTGCTTCGAAGCAGTTTCTACGTACTTCCAAAAACATTCAAACACATTCTAAGGTGCTTCGAAGCAGTTTCTACGTACTTCCAAACACACTCAAACACATTCTAAGGTGCTTCGAAGCAGTTTCTACGTACTTCCAAACATACTCAAACACATTCTAAGGTGCTTCGAAGCAGTTTCTACGTACTTCCAAACTCATTCAAACACATTCTAAGGTGCTTCGAAGCAGTTTCTACGTACTTCCAAACACATTCAAACACATTCTAAGGTGCTTCGAAGCAGTTTCTACGTACTTCCAAACACATTCAAGCACATTCTTAGGTGCTTCGAAGCAGTTTCTACGTACTTCCAAACACACTCAAACAAATTCTAAGGTGCTTCGAAGCAGTTTCTACGTACTACCAAACACACTCAAACACATTCTAAGGTGCTTCGAAGCAGTTTCTACGTACTTCCAAACATACTCAAACACATTCTAAGGTGCTTCGAAGCAGTTTCTACGTACTTCCAAAAACATTCAAACACATTCTAAGGTGCTTCGAAGCAGTTTCTACGTACTTCCAAACACACTCAAACACATTCTAAGGTGCTTCGAAGCAGTTTCTACGTACTTCCAAAAACATTCAAACACATTCTAAGGTGCTTCGAAGCAGTTTCTACGTACTTCCAAACACACTCAAACACATTCTAAGGTGCTTCGAAGCAGTTTCTACGTACTTCCAAAAACATTCAAACACATTCTAAGGTGCTTCGAAGCAGTTTCTACGTACTTCCAAACACACTCAAACACATTCTAAGGTGCTTCGAAGCAGTTTCTACGTACTTCCAAACATACTCAAACACATTCTAAGGTGCTTCGAAGCAGTTTCTACGTACTTCCAAAAACATTTAAACACATTCTAAGGTGCTTCGAAGCAGTTTCTACGTACTTCCAAACACATTCAAACACCTTCTAAGGTGCTTCGAAGCAGTTTCTACGTACTTCCAAGCACATTCAAACACCTTCTAAGGTGCTTCGAAGCAGTTTCTACGTACTTCCAAACATACTCAAACACATTCTAAGGTGCTTCGAAGCAGTTTCTACGTACTTCCAAACACATTCAAACACATTCTAAGGTGCTTCGAAGCAGTTTCTACGTACTTCCAAACACACTCAAACACATTCTAAGGTGCTTCGAAGCAGTTTCTACGTACTTCCAAACATACTCAAACACATTCTAAGGTGCTTCGAAGCAGTTTCTACGTACTTCCAAACACACTCAAACACATTCTAAGGTGCTTCGAAGCAGTTTCTACGTACTTCCAAAAACATTCAAACACATTCTAAGGTGCTTCGAAGCAGTTTCTACGTACTTCCAAACACACTCAAACACATTCTAAGGTGCTTCGAAGCAGTTTCTACGTACTTCCAAACATACTCAAACACATTCTAAGGTGCTTCGAAGCAGTTTCTACGTACTTCCAAAAACATTCAAACACATTCTAAGGTGCTTCGAAGCAGTTTCTACGTACTTCCAAACACATTCAAACACATTCTAAGGTGCTTCGAAGCAGTTTCTACGTACTTCCAAACACACTCAAACACATTCTAAGGTGCTTCGAAGCAGTTTCTACGTACTTCCAAAAACATTCAAACACATTCTAAGGTGCTTCGAAGCAGTTTCTACGTACTTCCAAACACACTCAAACACATTCTAAGGTGCTTCGAAGCAGTTTCTACGTACTTCCAAAAACATTCAAACACATTCTAAGGTGCTTCGAAGCAGTTTCTACGTACTTCCAAACACACTCAAACACATTCTAAGGTGCTTCGAAGCAGTTTCTACGTACTTCCAAACATACTCAAACACATTCTAAGGTGCTTCGAAGCAGTTTCTACGTACTTCCAAAAACATTTAAACACATTCTAAGGTGCTTCGAAGCAGTTTCTACGTACTTCCAAACACATTCAAACACCTTCTAAGGTGCTTCGAAGCAGTTTCTACGTACTTCCAAGCACATTCAAACACCTTCTAAGGTGCTTCGAAGCAGTTTCTACGTACTTCCAAACATACTCAAACACATTCTAAGGTGCTTCGAAGCAGTTTCTACGTACTTCCAAACACATTCAAACACATTCTAAGGTGCTTCGAAGCAGTTTCTACGTACTTCCAAACACACTCAAACACATTCTAAGGTGCTTCGAAGCAGTTTCTACGTACTTCCAAAAACATTCAAACACATTCTAAGGTGCTTCGAAGCAGTTTCTACGTACTTCCAAACACACTCAAACACATTCTAAGGTGCTTCGAAGCAGTTTCTACGTACTTCCAAACACACTCAAACACATTCTAAGGTGCTTCGAAGCAGTTTCTACGTACTTCCAAACACACTCAAACACATTCTAAGGTGCTTCGAAGCAGTTTCTACGTACTTCCAAACATACTCAAACACATTCTAAGGTGCTTCGAAGCAGTTTCTACGTACTTCCAAACACATTCATACACCTTCTAAGGTGCTTCGAAGCAGTTTCTACGTTCTTCCAAACACATTCAAACACATTATAAGGTGCTTCGAAGCAGTTTCTACGTACTTCCAAACACACTCAAACATATTCTAAGGTGCTTCGAAGCAGTTTCTACGTACTTCCAAACATACTCAAACACATTCTAAGGTGCTTCGAAGCAGTTTCTACGTACTTCCAAACACACTCAAACACATTCTAAGGTGCTTCGAAGCAGTTTCTACGTACTTCCAAACACACTCAAACACATTCTAAGGTGCTTCGAAGCAGTTTCTACGTACTTCCAAACACACTCAAACACATTCTAAGGTGCTTCGAAGCAGTTTCTACGTACTTCCAAACATACTCAAACACATTCTAAGGTGCTTCGAAGCAGTTTCTACGTACTTCCAAACACATTCAAACACATTCTAAGGTGCTTCGAAGCAGTTTCTACGTACTTCCTAACACACTCAAACACATTCTAAGGTGCTTCGAAGCAGTTTCTACGTACTTCCAAAAACATTCAAACACATTCTAAGGTGCTTCGAAGCAGTTTCTACGTACTTCCAAACACACTCAAACACATTCTAAGGTGCTTCGAAGCAGTTTCTACGTACTTCCAAACATACTCAAACACATTCTAAGGTGCTTCGAAGCAGTTTCTACGTACTTCCAAACACACTCAAACACATTCTAAGGTGCTTCGAAGCAGTTTCTACGTACTTCCAAACATACTCAAACACATTCTAAGGTGCTTCGAAGCAGTTTCTACGTACTTCCAAACACATTCAAACACATTCTAAGGTGCTTCGAAGCAGTTTCTACGTACTTCCAAACACATTCATACACCTTCTAAGGTGCTTCGAAGCAGTTTCTACGTTCTTCCAAACACATTCAAACACATTATAAGGTGCTTCGAAGCAGTTTCTACGTACTTCCAAACACACTCAAACATATTCTAAGGTGCTTCGAAGCAGTTTCTACGTACTTCCAAACATACTCAAACACATTCTAAGGTGCTTCGAAGCAGTTTCTACGTACTTCCAAACACACTCAAACACATTCTAAGGTGCTTCGAAGCAGTTTCTACGTACTTCCAAACACACTCAAACACATTCTAAGGTGCTTCGAAGCAGTTTCTACGTACTTCCAAACATACTCAAACACATTCTAAGGTGCTTCGAAGCAGTTTCTACGTACTTCCAAACACATTCAAACACATTCTAAGGTGCTTCGAAGCAGTTTCTACGTACTTCCAAACACATTCAAACACATTATAAGGTGCTTCGAAGCAGTTTCTACGTACTTCCAAAAACATTCAAACACATTCTAAGGTGCTTCGAAGCAGTTTCTACGTACTTCCAAACACACTCAAACACATTCTGAGGTGCTTCGAAGCAGTTTCTACGTACTTCCAAACACACTCAAACACATTCTAAGGTGCTTCGAAGCAGTTTCTACGTACTTCCAAACATACTCAAACACATTCTAAGGTGCTTCGAAGCAGTTTCTACGTACTTCCAAACATACTCAAACACATTCTAAGGTGCTTCGAAGCAGTTTCTACGTACTTCCAAACACACTCAAACACATTCTAAGGTGCTTCGAAGCAGTTTCTACGTACTTCCAAACACACTCAAACACATTCTAAGGTGCTTCGAAGCAGTTTCTACGTACTTCCAAACATACTCAAACACATTCTAAGGTGCTTCGAAGCAGTTTCTACGTACTTCCAAACATACTCAAACACATTCTAAGGTGCTTCGAAGCAGTTTCTACGTACTTCCAAACACACTCAAACACATTCTAAGGTGCTTCGAAGCAGTTTCTACGTACTTCCAAAAACATTCAAACACATTCTAAGGTGCTTCGAAGCAGTTTCTACGTACTTCCAAACACACTCAAACACATTCTAAGGTGCTGCGAAGCAGTTTCTACGTACTTCCAAACACACTCAAACACATTCTAAGGTGCTTCGAAGCAGTTTCTACGTACTTCCAAACACACTCAAACACATTCTAAGGTGCTTCGAAGCAGTTTCTACGTACTTCCAAACATACTCAAACACATTCTAAGGTGCTTCGAAGCAGTTTCTACGTACTTCCAAACACATTCATACACCTTCTAAGGTGCTTCGAAGCAGTTTCTACGTACTTCCAAACACATTCAAACACATTATAAGGTGCTTCGAAGCAGTTTCTACGTACTTCCAAAAACATTCAAACACATTCTAAGGTGCTTCGAAGCAGTTTCTACGTACTTCCAAACACACTCAAACACATTCTGAGGTGCTTCGAAGCAGTTTCTACGTACTTCCAAACACACTCAAACACATTCTAAGGTGCTTCGAAGCAGTTTCTACGTACTTCCAAACATACTCAAACACATTCTAAGGTGCTTCGAAGCAGTTTCTACGTACTTCCAAACACATTCAAACACATTCTAAGGTGCTTCGAAGCAGTTTCTACGTACTTCCAAACACATTCATACACCTTCTAAGGTGCTTCGAAGCAGTTTCTACGTACTTCCAAACACATTCAAACACATTATAAGGTGCTTCGAAGCAGTTTCTACGTACTTCCAAACACATTCAAACACATTCTAAGGTGCTTCGAAGCAGTTTCTACGTACTTCCAAACACACTCAAACACATTCTGAGGTGCTTCGAAGCAGTTTCTACGTACTTCCAAACACACTCAAACACATTCTAAGGTGCTTCGAAGCAGTTTCTACGTACTTCCAAACATACTCAAACACATTCTAAGGTGCTTCGAAGCAGTTTCTACGTACTTCCAAACACATTCATACACCTTCTAAGGTGCTTCGAAGCAGTTTCTACGTACTTCCAAACACATTCAAACACATTATAAGGTGCTTCGAAGCAGTTTCTACGTACTTCCAAACACATTCAAACACTTTCTAAGGTGCTTCGAAGCAGTTTCTACGTACTTCCAAACACACTCAAACACTTTCTGAGGTGCTTCGAAGCAGTTTCTACGTACTTCCAAACACACTCAAACACATTCTAAGGTGCTTCGAAGCAGTTTCTACGTACTTCCAAACATACTCAAACACATTCTAAGGTGCTTCGAAGCAGTTTCTACGTACTTCCAAACACATTCAAACACATTCTAAGGTGCTTCGAAGCAGTTTCTACGTACTTCCAAACACATTCATACACCTTCTAAGGTGCTTCGAAGCACTTTCTACGTACTTCCAAACACATTCAAACACATTATAAGGTGCTTCGAAGCAGTTTCTACGTACTTCCAAAAACATTCAAACACATTCTAAGGTGCTTCGAAGCAGTTTCTACGTACTTCCAAACACACTCAAACACATTCTGAGGTGCTTCGAAGCAGTTTCTACGTACTTCCAAACACACTCAAACACATTCTAAGGTGCTTCGAAGCAGTTTCTACGTACTTCCAAACACACTCAAACACATTCTAAGGTGCTTCGAAGCAGTTTCTACGTACTTCCAAACACATTCATACACCTTCTAAGGTGCTTCGAAGCAGTTTCTACGTACTTCCAAACACATTCAAACACATTATAAGGTGCTTCGAAGCAGTTTCTACGTACTTCCAAAAACATTCAAACACATTCTAAGGTGCTTCGAAGCAGTTTCTACGTACTTCCAAACACATTCAAACACCTTCTAAGGTGCTTTGAAGCAGTTTCTACGTACTTCCAAACACATTCAAACACCTTCTTAGGTGCTTCGAAGCAGTTTCTACGTACTTCCAAACACATTCAAACACCTTCTAAGGTGCTTCGAAGCAGTTTCTACGTACTTCCAAACACATTCAAACACCTTCTAAGGTGCTTCGAAGCAGTTTCTACGTACTTCCAAACACATTCAAACACCTTCTGAGGTGCTTCGAAGCAGTTTCTACGTACTTCCAAACACATTCAAACACATTATAAGGTGCTTCGAAGCAGTTTCTACGTACTTCCAAACACATTCAAACACCTTCTGAGGTGCTTCGAAGCAGTTTCTACGTACTTTCAAACACATTCAAACACCTTCTAAGGTGCTTCGAAGCAGTTTCTACGTACTTCCAAACACATTCAAACACCTTCTAAGGTGCTTCGAAGCAGTTTCTACGTACTTCCAAACACATTCAAACACCTTCTAAGGTGCTTCGAAGCAGTTTCTACGTACTTCCAAACACATTCAAACACCTTCTGAGGTGCTTCGAAGCAGTTTCTACGTACTTTCAAACACATTCAAACACCTTCTAAGGTGCTTCGAAGCAGTTTCTACGTACTTCCAAACACATTCAAACACCTTCTAAGGTGCTTTGAAGCAGTTTCTACGTACTTCCAAACACATTCATACACCTTCTAAGGTGCTTCGAAGCAGTTTCTACGTACTTCCAAACTCATTCAAACACATTCCAAGGTGGTTCGAAGCAGTTTCTACGTACTTCCAAACACATTCAAGCACATTCTAAGGTGCTTCGAAGCAGTTTCTACGTACTTCCAAACACATTCAAACACCTTCTGAGGTGCTTCGAAGCAGTTTCTACGTACTTTCAAACACATTCAAACACATTCCAAGGTGGTTCGAAGCAGTTTCTACATACTTCCAAACACATTGAAACACCTTCTTAGGTGCTTCGAAGCAGTTTCTACGTACTTCCAAACACATTCAAACACCTTCTAAGGTGCTTCGAAGCAGTTTCTACGTACTTCCAAACACATTCAAACACCTTCTAAGGTGCTTCGAAGCAGTTTCTACGTACTTCCAAACACATTCAAACACCTTCTAAGGTGCTTCGAAGCAGTTTCTACGTACTTCCAAACACATTCAAACACCTTCTAAGGTGCTTCGAAGCAGTTTCTACGTACTTCCAAACACATTCAAACACCTTCTAAGGTGCTTCGAAGCAGTTTCTACGTACTTCCAAACACATTCATACACCTTCTAAGGTGCTTCGAAGCAGTTTCTACGTACTTCCAAACTCATTCAAACACATTCCAAGGTGGTTCGAAGCAGTTTCTACGTACTTCCAAACTCATTCAAACACCTTCTAAGGTGCTTCGAAGCAGTTTCTACGTACTTCCAAACACATTCAAACACCTTCTAAGGTGCTTCGAAGCAGTTTCCACGTACTTCCAAACACATTCAAACACCTTCTAAGGTGCTTCGAAGCAGTTTCTACGTACTTCCAAACACATTCAAACACCTTCTAAGGTGCTTCGAAGCAGTTTCTACGTACTTCCAAACACATTCAAACACCTTCTAAGGTGCTTCGAAGCAGTTTCTACGTACTTCCAAACACATTCAAACACCTTCTGAGGTGCTTCGAAGCAGTTTCTACGTACTTTCAAACACATTCAAACACATTCCAAGGTGGTTCGAAGCAGTTTCTACGTACTTCCAAACACATTGAAACACCTTCTAAGGTGCTTCGAAGCAGTTTCTACGTACTTCCAAACACATTCAAACACCTTCTAAGGTGCTTCGAAGCAGTTTCTACGTACTTCCAAACACATTCAAACACCTTCTAAAGTGCTTCGAAGCAGTTTCTACGTACTTTCAAACACATTCAAACACCTTTTGAGGTGCTTCGAAGCAGTTTCTACGTACTTCCAAACACATTCAAACACCTTCTAAGGTGCTTCGAAGCAGTTTCTACGTACTTCCAAACACATTCAAACACCTTCTGAGGTGCTTCGAAGCAGTTTCTACGTACTTCCAAACACATTCAAACACCTTCTGAGGTGCTTCGAAGCAGTTTCTACGTACTTCCAAACACATTCAAACACCTTCTAAGGTGCTTCGAAGCAGTTTCTACGTACTTCCAAACACATTCAAACACCTTCTAAGGTGCTTCGAAGCAGTTTCTACGTACTTCCAAACACATTCAAACACCTTCTAAGGTGCTTCGAAGCAGTTTCTACGTACTTTCAAACACATTCAAACACCTTCTGAGGTGCTTCGAAGCAGTTTCTACGTACTTCCAAACACATTCAAACACCTTCTAAGGTGCTTCGAAGCAGTTTCTACGTACTTCCAAACACATTCAAACACCTTCTGAGGTGCTTCGAAGCAGTTTCTACGTACTTCCAAACACATTCAAACACCTTCTGAGGTGCTTCGAAGCAGTTTCTACGTACTACCAAACACATTCAAACACCTTTTAAGGTGCTTCGAAGCAGTTTCTACGTATTTCCAAACACATTCAAACACCTTCTAAGGTGCTTCGAAGCAGTTTCTACGTACTTCCAAACACATTCAAACACCTTCTAAGGTGCTTCGAAGCAGTTTCTACGTACTTCCAAACACATTCAAACACCTTCTAAGGTGCTTCGAAGCAGTTTCTACGTACTTCCAAACACATTCAAACACCTTCTGAGGTGCTTCGAAGCAGTTTCTACGTACTTTCAAACACATTCAAACACCTTCTAAGGTGCTTCGAAGCAGTTTCTACGTACTTCCAAACACATTCAAACACCTTCTAAGGTGCTTCGAAGCAGTTTCTACGTACTTCCAAACACATTCAAACACCTTCTAAGGTGCTTCGAAGCAGTTTCTACGTACTTCCAAACACATTGAAACACCTTCTAAGGTGCTTCGAAGCAGTTTCTACGTACTTCCAAACTCATTCAAACACATTCCAAGGTGGTTCGAAGCAGTTTCTACGTACTTCCAAACACATTCAAACACCTTCTGAGGTGCTTCGAAGCAGTTTCTACGTACTTCCAAACACATTCAAACACCTTCTGAGGTGCTTCGAAGCAGTTTCTACGTACTTTCAAACACATTCAAACACCTTCTAAGGTGCTTCGAAGCAGTTTCTACGTACTTCCAAACACATTCAAACACCTTCTAAGGTGCTTTGAAGCAGTTTCTACGTACTTCCAAAAACATTCAAACACCTTCTTAGGTGCTTCGAAGCAGTTTCTACGTACTTCCAAACACATTCAAACACCTTCTAAGGTGCTTCGAAGCAGTTTCTACGTACTTCCAAACACATTCAAACACCTTCTAAGGTGCTTCGAAGCAGTTTCTACGTACTTCCAAACACATTCAAACACCTTCTGAGGTGCTTCGAAGCAGTTTCTACGTACTTCCAAACACATTGAAACACCTTCTAAGGTGCTTCGAAGCAGTTTCTACGTACTTCCAAACACATTCAAACACCTTCTAAGGTGCTTCGAAGCAGTTTCTACGTACTTCCAAACACATTCAAACACCTTCTAAGGTGCTTCGAAGCAGTTTCTACGTACTTCCAAACACATTCAAACACCTTCTGAGGTGCTTCGAAGCAGTTTCTACGTACTTCCAAACACATTCAAACACCTTCTGAGGTGCTTCGAAGCAGTTTCTACGTACTTCCAAACACATTCAAACACCTTCTAAGGTGCTTCGAAGCAGTTTCTACGTACTTCCAAACACATTCAAACACCTTCTGAGGTGCTTCGAAGCAGTTTCTACGTACTTCCAAACACATTCAAACACCTTCTAAGGTGCTTCGAAGCAGTTTCTACGTACTTCCAAACACATTCAAACACCTTCTGAGGTGCTTCGAAGCAGTTTCTACGTACTTTCAAACACATTCAAACACCTTCTAAGGTGCTTCGAAGCAGTTTCTACGTACTTCCAAACACATTCAAACACCTTCTAAGGTGCTTTGAAGCAGTTTCTACGTACTTCCAAACACATTCAAACACCTTCTTAGGTGCTTCGAAGCAGTTTCTACGTACTTCCAAACACATTCAAACACCTTCTAAGGTGCTTCGAAGCAGTTTCTACGTACTTCCAAACACATTCAAACACCTTCTAAGGTGCTTCGAAGCAGTTTCTACGTACTTCCAAACACATTCAAACACCTTCTGAGGTGCTTCGAAGCAGTTTCTACGTACTTCCAAACACATTGAAACACCTTCTAAGGTGCTTCGAAGCAGTTTCTACGTACTTCCAAACACATTCAAACACCTTCTAAGGTGCTTCGAAGCAGTTTCTACGTACTTCCAAACACATTCAAACACCTTCTGAGGTGCTTCGAAGCAGTTTCTACGTACTTCCAAACACATTCAAACACCTTCTAAGGTGCTTCGAAGCAGTTTCTACGTACTTCCAAACACATTCAAACACCTTCTGAGGTGCTTCGAAGCAGTTTCTACGTACTTCCAAACACATTCAAACACCTTCTGAGGTGCTTCGAAGCAGTTTCTACGTACTTTCAAACACATTCAAACACCTTCTGAGGTGCTTCGAAGCAGTTTCTACGTACTACCAAACACATTCAAACACCTTTTAAGGTGCTTCGAAGCAGTTTCTACGTATTTCCAAACACATTCAAACACCTTCTAAGGTGCTTCGAAGCAGTTTCTACGTACTTCCAAACATACTCAAACACATTCTAAGGTGCTTCGAAGCAGTTTCTACGTACTTCCAAACACATTCAAACACCTTCTAAGGTGCTTCGAAGCAGTTTCTACGTACTTCCAAACACATTCAAACACCTTCTAAGGTGCTTCGAAGCAGTTTCTACGTACTTTCAAACACATTCAAACACTTTCTAAGGTGCTTCGAAGCAGTTTCTACGTACTTCCAAACACATTCAAACACCTTCTAAGGTGCTTTGAAGCAGTTTCTACGTACTTCCAAACACATTCAAACACCTTCTAAGGTGCTTCGAAGCAGTTTCTACGTACTTCCAAACACATTCAAACACCTTCTAAGGTGCTTCGAAGCAGTTTCTACGTACTTCCAAACACATTCAAACACCTTCTAAGGTGCTTCGAAGCAGTTTCTACGTACTTCCAAACACATTCAAACACCTTCTGAGGTGCTTCGAAGCAGTTTCTACGTACTTCCAAACACATTGAAAAACCTTCTAAGGTGCTTCGAAGCAGTTTCTACGTACTTCCAAACACATTCAAACACCTTCTAAGGTGCTTCGAAGCAGTTTCTACGTACTTCCAAACACATTCAAACACCTTCTAAGGTGCTTCGAAGCAGTTTCTACGTACTTTCAAACACATTCAAACACCTTCTGAGGTGCTTCGAAGCAGTTTCTACGTACTTCCAAACACATTCAAACACCTTCTAAGGTGCTTCGAAGCAGTTTCTACGTACTTCCAAACACATTCAAACACCTTCTTAGGAGCTTCGAAGCAGTTTCTACGTACTTTCAAACACATTCAAACACCTTCTAAGGTGCTTCGAAGCAGTTTCTACGTACTTCCAAACACATTCAAACACCTTCTAAGGTGCTTCGAAGCAGTTTCTACGTACTTCCAAACACATTCAAACACCTTCTAAGGTGCTTCGAAGCAGTTTCTACGTACTTCCAAACACATTCAAACACCTTCTAAGGTGCTTCGAAGCAGTTTCTACGTACTTCCAAACACATTCAAACACCTTTTAAGGTGCTTCGAAGCAGTTTCTACGTACTTTCAAACACATTCAAACACCTTCTAAGGTGCTTCGAAGCAGTTTCTACGTACTTCCAAACACATTCAAACACCTTCTAAGGTGCTTCGAAGCAGTTTCTACGTACTTCCAAACACATTCAAACACCTTCTAAGGTGCTTCGAAGCAGTTTCTACGTACTTCCAAACACATTCAAACACCTTCTAAGGTGCTTCGAAGCAGTTTCTACGTATTTCCAAACACATTCAAACACCTTCTAAGGTGCTTCGAAGCAGTTTCTACGTACTTCCAAACACATTCAAACACCTTCTAAGGTGCTTCGAAGCAGTTTCTACGTACTTCCAAACACATTCAAACACCTTCTAAGGTGCTTCGAAGCAGTTTCTACGTACTTCCAAACACATTCAAACACCTTCTGAGGTGCTTCGAAGCAGTTTCTAAGTACTTTCAAACACATTCAAACACCTTCTAAGGTGCTTCGAAGCAGTTTCTACGTACTTCCAAACACATTCAAACACCTTCTAAGGTGCTTCGAAGCAGTTTCTACGTACTTCCAAACACATTCAAACACCTTCTAAGGTGCTTCGAAGCAGTTTCTACGTACTTCCAAACACATTCAAACACCTTCTAAGGTGCTTCGAAGCAGTTTCTACGTATTTCCAAACACATTCAAACACCTTCTGAGGTGCTTCGAAGCAGTTTCTACGTACTTCCAAACACATTCAAACACCTTCTAAGGTGCTTCGAAGCAGTTTCTACGTACTTCCAAACACATTCAAACACCTTTTAAGGTGCTTCGAAGCAGTTTCTACGTACTTCCAAACACATTCAAACACCTTCTAAGGTGCTTCGAAGCAGTTTCTACGTACTTCCAAACACATTCAAACACCTTCTGAGGTGCTTCAAAGCAGTTTCTACGTACTTTCAAACACATTCAAACACCTTCTAAGGTGCTTCGAAGCAGTTTCTACGTAATTCCAAATACATTCAAACACCTTCTAAGGTGCTTCGAAGCAGTTTCTACATACTTTCAAACACATTCAAACACCTTCTGAGGTGCTTCGAAGCAGTTTCTACGTACTTCCAAACACATTCAAACACCTTTTAAGGTGCTTCGAAGCAGTTTCTACGTACTTCCAAACACATTCAAACACCTTTTAAGGTGCTTCGAAGCAGTTTCTACGTACTTCCAAACACATTCAAACACCTTCTAAGGTGCTTCGAAGCAGTTTCTACGTATTTCCAAACACATTCAAACACCTTTTAAGGTGCTTCGAAGCAGTTTCTACATACTTTCAAACACATTCAAACACCTTCTGAGGTGCTTCAAAGCAGTTTCTACGTACTTTCAAACACATTCAAACACCTTCTAAGGTGCTTCGAAGCAGTTTCTACGTACTTCCAAACACATTCAAACACCTTTTAAGGTGCTTCGAAGCAGTTTCTACGTACTTCCAAACACATTCAAACACCTTCTAAGGTGCTTCGAAGCAGTTTCTACGTACTTCCAAACACATTCAAACACCTTCTAAGGTGCTTCGAAGCAGTTTCTACATACTTTCAAACACATTCAAACACCTTCTGAGGTGCTTCAAAGCAGTTTCTACGTACTTTCAAACACATTCAAACACCTTCTAAGGTGCTTCGAAGCAGTTTCTACGTACTTCCAAACACATTCAAACACCTTTTAAGGTGCTTCGAAGCAGTTTCTACGTACTTCCAAACACATTCAAACACCTTCTAAGGTGCTTCGAAGCAGTTTCTACGTATTTCCAAACACATTCAAACACCTTTTAAGGTGCTTCGAAGCAGTTTCTACGTACTTCCAAACACATTCAAACACCTTCTAAGGTGCTTCGAAGCAGTTTCTACGTACTTCCAAACACATTCAAACACCTTCTAAGGTGCTTCGAAGCAGTTTCTACGTACTTCCAAACACATTCAAACACCTTCTAAGGTGCTTCGAAGCAGTTTCTACATACTTTCAAACACATTCAAACACCTTCTGAGGTGCTTCGAAGCAGTTTCTACGTACTTCCAAACACATTCAAACACCTTCTGAGGTGCTTCGAAGCAGTTTCTACGTACTTTCAAACACATTCAAACACCTACTAAGGTGCTTCGAAGCAGTTTCTACGTAATTCCAAACACATTCAAACACCTTCTAAGGTGCTTCGAAGCAGTTTCTACGTACTTCCAAACACATTCAAACACCTTCTAAGGTGCTTCGAAGCAGTTTCTACGTACTTTCAAACACATTCAAACACCTTCTGAGGTGCTTCGAAGCAGTTTCTACGTACTTCCAAACACATTCAAACACCTTCTGAGGTGCTTCGAAGCAGTTTCTACGTACTTCCAAACACATTCAAACACCTTCTAAGGTGCTTCGAAGCAGTTTCTACGTACTTCCAAACACATTCAAACACCTTCTGAGGTGCTTCGAAGCAGTTTCTACGTACTTTCAAACACATTCAAACACCTTCTAAGGTGCTTCGAAGCAGTTTCTACGTAATTCCAAATACATTCAAACACCTTCTAAGGTGCTTCGAAGCAGTTTCTACGTACTTCCAAACACATTCAAACACCTTCTAAGGTGCTTCGAAGCAGTTTCTACGTACTTCCAAACACATTCAAACACCTTCTAAGGTGCTTCGAAGCAGTTTCTACGTACTTCCAAACACATTCAAACACCTTTAAAGGTGCTTCGAAGCAGTTTCTACGTACTTCCAAACACATTCAAACACCTTCTCAGGTGCTTCGAAGCAGTTTCTACGTACTTTTAAACACATTCAAACACCTTCTAAGGTGCTTCGAAGCAGTTTCTACGTACTTCCAAACACATTCAAACACCTTCTGAGGTGCTTCGAAGCAGTTTCTACGTACTTCCAAACACATTCAAACACCTTCTGAGGTGCTTCGAAGCAGTTTCTACGTACTTCCAAACACATTCAAACACCTTCTAAGGTGCTTCGAAGCAGTTTCTACGTACTTCCAAACACATTCAAACACCTTCTGAGGTGCTTCGAAGCAGTTTCTACGTACTTTCAAACACATTCAAACACCTTCTAAGGTGCTTCGAAGCAGTTTCTACGTAATTCCAAACACATTCAAACACCTTCTAAGGTGCTTCGAAGCAGTTTCTACGTACTTCCAAACACATTCAAACACCTTCTAAGGTGCTTCGAAGCAGTTTCTACGTACTTCCAAACACATTCAAACACCTTCTAAGGTGCTTCGAAGCAGTTTCTACGTACTTCCAAACACATTCAAACACCTTCTAAGGTGCTTCGAAGCAGTTTCTACGTACTTCCAAACACATTCAAACACCTTCTGAGGTGCTTCGAAGCAGTTTCTACGTACTTTCAAACACATTCAAACACCTTCTAAGGTGCTTCGAAGCAGTTTCTACGTACTTCCAAACACATTCAAACACCTTTTAAGGTGCTTCGAAGCAGTTTCTACGTACTTCCAAACACATTCAAACACCATCTAAGGTGCTTCGAAGCAGTTTCTACGTAATTCCAAACACATTCAAACACCTTCTAAGGTGCTTCGAAGCAGTTTCTACGTACTTCCAAACACATTCAAACACCTTCTGAGGTGCTTCGAAGCAGTTTCTACGTACTTCCAAACACATTCAAACACCTTCTGAGGTGCTTCGAAGCAGTTTCTACGTACTTTCAAACACATTCAAACACCTTCTAAGGTGCTTCGAAGCAGTTTCTACGTACTTCCAAACACATTCAAACACCTTTTAAGGTGCTTCGAAGCAGTTTCTACGTACTTCCAAACACATTCAAACACCTTCTAAGGTGCTTCGAAGCAGTTTCTACGTAATTCCAACCACGTTCAAACACCTTCTAAGGTGCTTCGAAGCAGTTTCTACGTACTTCCAAACACATTCAAACACCTTCTAAGGTGCTTCGAAGCAGTTTCTACGTACTTCCAAACACATTCAAACACCTTCTGAGGTGCTTCGAAGCAGTTTCTACGTACTTCCAAACACATTGAAACACCTTCTAAGGTGCTTCGAAGCAGTTTCTACGTACTTCCAAACACATTCAAACACCTTCTAAGATGCTTCGAAGCAGTTTCTACGTACTTCCAAACACATTCAAACACATTCTAAGGTGCTTCGAAGCAGTTTCTACGTAATTCCAAACACATTCAAACACCTTCTAAGGTGCTTCGAAGCAGTTTCTACGTACTTCCAAACACATTCAAACACCTTCTAAGGTGCTTCGAAGCAGTTTCTACGTACTTCCAAACACATTCAAACACCTTCTGAGGTGCTTCGAAGCAGTTTCTACGTACTTCCAAACACATTGAAACACCTTCTAAGGTGCTTCGAAGCAGTTTCTACGTACTTCCAAACACATTCAAACACCTTCTAAGATGCTTCGAAGCAGTTTCTACGTACTTCCAAACACATTCAAACACATTCTAAGGTGCTTCGAAGCAGTTTCTACGTACTTTAAAACACATTCAAACACTTTCTGAGGTGCTTCGAAGCAGTTTCTACATACTTTCAAACACATTCAAACACCTTCTAAGGTGCTTCGAAGCAGTTTCTACGTACTTCCAAACACATTCAAACACCTTCTGAGGTGCTTCGAAGCAGTTTCTACGTACTTCCAAACACATTCAAACACCTTCTGAGGTGCTTCGAAGCAGTTTCTACGTAATTCCAAACACATTCAAACACCTTCTGAGGTGCTTCGAAGCAGTTTCTACGTACTTCCAAACACATTCAAACACCTTCTAAGGTGCTTCGAAGCAGTTTCTACGTACTTCCAAACACATTCAAACACCTTCTGAGGTGCTTCGAAGCAGTTTCTACGTACTTCCAAACACATTCAAACACCTTTTAAGGTGCTTCGAAGCAGTTTCTACGTACTTCCAAACACATTCAAACACCTTCTAAGGTGCTTCGAAGCAGTTTCTACGTACTTTCAAACACATTCAAACACCTTCTGAGGTGCTTCGAAGCAGTTTCTACGTACTTCCAAACACATTCAAACACCTTCTAAGGTGCTTCGAAGCAGTTTCTACGTACTTCCAAACACATTCAAACACCTTCTGAGGTGCTTCGAAGCAGTTTCTACGTACTTTCAAACACATTCAAACACCTTCTAAGGTGCTTCGAAGCAGTTTCTACGTACTTCCAAACACATTCAAACACCTTTTAAGGTGCTTCGAAGCAGTTTCTACGTACTTCCAAACACATTCAAACACCTTCTAAGGTGCTTCGAAGCAGTTTCTACGTAATTCCAAACACATTCAAACACCTTCTAAGGTGCTTCGAAGCAGTTTCTACGTACTTCCAAACACATTCAAACACCTTCTGAGGTGCTTCGAAGCAGTTTCTACGTACTTCCAAACACATTGAAACACCTTCTAAGGTGCTTCGAAGCAGTTTCTACGTACTTCCAAACACATTCAAACACCTTCTAAGATGCTTCGAAGCAGTTTCTACGTACTTCCAAACACATTCAAACACATTCTAAGGTGCTTCGAAGCAGTTTCTACGTACTTCCAAACACACTCAAACACATTCTGAGGTGCTTCGAAGCAGTTTCTACGTACTTCCAAACACACTCAAACACATTCTAAGGTGCTTCGAAGCAGTTTCTACGTACTTCCAAACATACTCAAACACATTCTAAGGTGCTTCGAAGCAGTTTCTACGTACTTCCAAACATACTCAAACACATTCTAAGGTGCTTCGAAGCAGTTTCTACGTACTTCCAAACATACTCAAACACATTCTAAGGTGCTTCGAAGCAGTTTCTACGTTCTTCCAAACATACTCAAACACATTCTAAGGTGCTTCGAAGCAGTTTCTACGTACTTCCAAACACACTCAAACACCTTTTAAGGTGCTTCGAAGCAGTTTCTACGTACTTCCAAACACATTCAAACACCTTTTAAGGTGCTTCGAAGCAGTTTCTACGTACTTCCAAACACATTCAAACACCTTCTAAGGTGCTTCGAAGCAGTTTCTACGTACTTCCAAACATACTCAAACACATTCTAAGGTGCTTCGAAGCAGTTTCTACGTACTTCCAAACATACTCAAACACATTCTAAGGTGCTTCGAAGCAGTTTCTACGTACTTCCAAACATACTCAAACACATTCTAAGGTGCTTCGAAGCAGTTTCTACGTACTTCCAAACATACTCAAACACATTCTAAGGTGCTTCGAAGCAGTTTTTACGTACTTCCAAACACATTCAAACACCTTCTAAGGTGCTTCGAAGCAGTTTCTACGTACTTCCAAACATACTCAAACACATTCTAAGGTGCTTCGAAGCAGTTTCTACGTACTTCCAAACATACTCAAACACATTCTAAGGTGCTTCGAAGCAGTTTCTACGTACTTCCAAACACACTCAAACACATTCTAAGGTGCTTCGAAGCAGTTTCTACGTACTTCCAAACATACTCAAACACATTCTAAGGTGCTTCGAAGCAGTTTCTACGTACTTCCAAACACATTCAAACACATTCTAAGGTGCTTCGAAGCAGTTTCTACGTACTTCCAAACACATTCAAACACCTTCTGAGGTGCTTCGAAGCAGTTTCTACGTACTTCCAAACACATTGAAACACCTTCTAAGGTGCTTCGAAGCAGTTTCTACGTACTTCCAAACACATTCAAACACCTTCTAAGATGCTTCGAAGCAGTTTCTACGTACTTCCAAACACATTCAAACACATTCTAAGGTGCTTCGAAGCAGTTTCTACGTACTTCCAAACACACTCAAACACATTCTGAGGTGCTTCGAAGCAGTTTCTACGTACTTCCAAACACACTCAAACACATTCTAAGGTGCTTCGAAGCAGTTTCTACGTACTTCCAAACATACTCAAACACATTCTAAGGTGCTTCGAAGCAGTTTCTACGTACTTCCAAACATACTCAAACACATTCTAAGGTGCTTCGAAGCAGTTTCTACGTACTTCCAAACATACTCAAACACATTCTAAGGTGCTTCGAAGCAGTTTCTACGTACTTCCAAACATACTCAAACACATTCTAAGGTGCTTCGAAGCAGTTTCTACGTACTTCCAAACACACTCAAACACCTTTTAAGGTGCTTCGAAGCAGTTTCTACGTACTTCCAAACACATTCAAACACCTTTTAAGGTGCTTCGAAGCAGTTTCTACGTACTTCCAAACACATTCAAACACCTTCTAAGGTGCTTCGAAGCAGTTTCTACGTACTTCCAAACATACTCAAACACATTCTAAGGTGCTTCGAAGCAGTTTCTACGTACTTCCAAACACACTCAAACACATTCTGAGGTGCTTCGAAGCAGTTTCTACGTACTTCCAAACATACTCAAACACATTCTAAGGTGCTTCGAAGCAGTTTCTACGTACTTCCAAACATACTCAAACACATTCTAAGGTGCTTCGAAGCAGTTTCTACGTACTTCCAAACACACTCAAACACCTTTTAAGGTGCTTCGAAGCAGTTTCTACGTACTTCCAAACACATTCAAACACCTTTTAAGGTGCTTCGAAGCAGTTTCTACGTACTTCCAAACACATTCAAACACCTTCTAAGGTGCTTCGAAGCAGTTTCTACGTACTTCCAAACATACTCAAACACATTCTAAGGTGCTTCGAAGCAGTTTCTACGTACTTCCAAACATACTCAAACACATTCTAAGGTGCTTCGAAGCAGTTTCTACGTACTTCCAAACATACTCAAACACATTCTGAGGTGCTTCGAAGCAGTTTCTACGTACTTCCAAACATACTCAAACACATTCTAAGGTGCTTCGAAGCACTTTCTACGTACTTCCAAACACACTCAAACACATTCTGAGGTGCTTCGAAGCAGTTTCTACGTACTTCCAAACACACTCAAACACATTCTAAGGTGCTTCGAAGCAGTTTCTACGTACTTCCAAACATACTCAAACACATTCTAAGGTGCTTCCAAGCAGTTTCTACGTACTTCCAAACATACTCAAACACATTCTAAGGTGCTTCGAAGCAGTTTCTACGTACTTCCAAACATACTCAAACACATTCTAAGGTGCTTCGAAGCAGTTTCTACGTACTTCCAAACATACTCAAACACATTCTAAGGTGCTTCGAAGCAGTTTCTACGTACTTCCAAACACATTCAAACACCTTTTAAGGTGCTTCGAAGCAGTTTCTACGTACTTCCAAACACATTCAAACACCTTTTAAGGTGCTTCGAAGCAGTTTCTACGTACTTCCAAACATACTCAAACACATTCTAAGGTGCTTCGAAGCAGTTTCTACGTACTTCCAAACACACTCAAACACATTCTAAGGTGCTTCGAAGCAGTTTCTACGTACTTCCAAACATACTCAAACACATTCTAAGGTGCTTCGAAGCAGTTTCTACGTACTTCCAAACACATTCAAACACATTCTAAGGTGCTTCGAAGCAGTTTCTACGTACTTCCAAACACACTCAAACACATTCTGAGGTGCTTCGAAGCAGTTTCTACGTACTTCCAAACACACTCAAACACATTCTAAGGTGCTTCGAAGCAGTTTCTACGTACTTCCAAACATACTCAAACACATTCTAAGGTGCTTCGAAGCAGTTTCTACGTACTTCCAAACACATTCAAACACCTTCTAAGGTGCTTCGAAGCAGTTTCTACGTACTTCCAAACACACTCAAACACATTCTAAGGTGCTTCGAAGCAGTTTCTACGTACTTCCAAACATACTCAAACACATTCTAAGGTGCTTCGAAGCAGTTTTTACGTACTTCCAAACACACTCAAACACATTCTAAGGTGCTTCGAAGCAGTTTCTACGTACTTCCAAACATACTCAAACACATTCTAAGGTGCTTCGAAGCAGTTTCTACGTACTTCCAAACATACTCAAACACATTCTAAGGTGCTTCGAAGCAGTTTTTACGTACTTCCAAACACATTCAAACACCTTCTAAGGTGCTTCGAAGCAGTTTCTACGTACTTCCAAACACACTCAAACACCTTTTAAGGTGCTTCGAAGCAGTTTCTACGTACTTCCAAACACACTCAAACACATTCTAAGGTGCTTCGAAGCAGTTTCTACGTACTTCCAAACACACTCAAACACATTCTAAGGTGCTTCGAAGCAGTTTCTACGTACTTCCAAACATACTCAAACACATTCTAAGGTGCTTCGAAGCAGTTTCTACGTACTTCCAAACATACTCAAACACATTCTAAGGTGCTTCGAAGCAGTTTCTACGTACTTCCAAACACATTCAAACACCTTCTAAGGTGCTTCGAAGCAGTTTCTACGTACTTCCAAACACATTCAAACACCTTTTAAGGTGCTTCGAAGCAGTTTCTACGTACTTCCAAACACATTCAAACACCTTCTAAGGTGCTTCGAAGCAGTTTCTACGTACTTCCAAACACACTCAAACACATTCTAAGGTGCTTCGAAGCAGTTTCTACGTACTTCCAAACATACTCAAACACCTTCTAAGGTGCTTCGAAGCAGTTTCTACGTACTTCCAAACACACTCAAACACATTCTAAGGTGCTTCGAAGCAGTTTCTACGTACTTCCAAACACATTCAAACACCTTCTAAGGTGCTTCGAAGCAGTTTCTACGTACTTCCAAACACACTCAAACACCTTTTAAGGTGCTTCGAAGCAGTTTCTACGTACTTCCAAACACACTCAAACACATTCTAAGGTGCTTCGAAGCAGTTTCTACGTACTTCCAAACATACTCAAACACATTCTAAGGTGCTTCGAAGCAGTTTCTACGTACTTCCAAACATACTCAAACACATTCTAAGGTGCTTCGAAGCAGTTTCTACGTACTTCCAAACACACTCAAACACCTTTTAAGGTGCTTCGAAGCAGTTTCTACGTACTTCCAAACACACTCAAACACCTTCTAAGGTGCTTCGAAGCAGTTTCTACGTACTTCCAAACATACTCAAACACATTCTAAGGTGCTTCGAAGCAGTTTCTACGTACTTCCAAACATACTCAAACACATTCTAAGGTGCTTCGAAGCAGTTTCTACGTACTTCCAAACACACTCAAACACCTTTTAAGGTGCTTCGAAGCAGTTTCTACGTACTTCCAAACACACTCAAACACATTCTAAGGTGCTTCGAAGCAGTTTCTACGTACTTCCAAACACACTCAAACACATTCTAAGGTGCTTCGAAGCAGTTTCTACGTACTTCCAAACATACTCAAACACATTCTAAGGTGCTTCGAAGCAGTTTCTACGTACTTCCAAACACACTCAAACACATTCTAAGGTGCTTCGAAGCAGTTTCTACGTACTTCCAAACACATTCAAACACCTTCTAAGGTGCTTCGAAGCAGTTTCTACGTACTTCCAAACACATTCAAACACATTCTAAGGTGCTTCGAAGCAGTTTCTACGTACTTCCAAACATACTCAAACACCTTCTAAGGTGCTTCGAAGCAGTTTCTACGTACTTCCAAACACACTCAAACACCTTTTAAGGTGCTTCGAAGCAGTTTCTACGTACTTCCAAACACACTCAAACACATTCTAAGGTGCTTCGAAGCAGTTTCTACATACTTCCAAACATACTCAAACACATTCTAAGGTGCTTCGAAGCAGTTTCTACGTACTTCCAAACATACTCAAACACATTCTAAGGTGCTTCGAAGCAGTTTTTACGTACTTCCAAACACATTCAAACACCTTCTAAGGTGCTTCGAAGCAGTTTCTACGTACTTCCAAACACACTCAAACACCTTTTAAGGTGCTTCGAAGCAGTTTCTACGTACTTCCAAACACACTCAAACACATTCTAAGGTGCTTCGAAGCAGTTTCTACGTACTTCCAAACACACTCAAACACATTCTAAGGTGCTTCGAAGCAGTTTCTACGTACTTCCAAACATACTCAAACACATTCTAAGGTGCTTCGAAGCAGTTTTTACGTACTTCCAAACACATTCAAACACCTTCTAAGGTGCTTCGAAGCAGTTTCTACGTACTTCCAAACATACTCAAACACATTCTAAGGTGCTTCGAAGCAGTTTCTACGTACTTCCAAACATACTCAAACACATTCTAAGGTGCTTCGAAGCAGTTTCTACGTACTTCCAAACATACTCAAACACATTCTAAGGTGCTTCGAAGCAGTTTCTACGTACTTCCAAACACATTCAAACACCTTCTAAGGTGCTTCGAAGCAGTTTCTACGTACTTCCAAACACATTCAAACACCTTCTAAGGTGCTTCGAAGCAGTTTCTACGTACTTCCAAACACACTCAAACACATTCTAAGGTGCTTCGAAGCAGTTTCTACGTACTTCCAAACACACTCAAACACCTTTTAAGGTGCTTCGAAGCAGTTTCTACGTACTTCCAAACATACTCAAACACATTCTAAGGTGCTTCGAAGCAGTTTCTACGTACTTCCAAACACACTCAAACACATTCTAAGGCGCTTCGAAGCAGTTTCTACGTACTTCCAAACATACTCAAACACATTCTAAGGTGCTTCGAAGCAGTTTCTACGTACTTCCAAACACATTCAAACACATTCTAAGGTGCTTCGAAGCAGTTTCTACGTACTTCCAAACACACTCAAACACATTCTGAGGTGCTTCGAAGCAGTTTCTACGTACTTCCAAACATACTCAAACACATTCTAAGGTGCTTCGAAGCAGTTTCTACGTACTTCCAAACATACTCAAACACATTCTAAGGTGCTTCGAAGCAGTTTCTACGTACTTCCAAACACATTCAAACACCTTCTAAGGTGCTTCGAAGCAGTTTCTACGTACTTCCAAACACATTCAAACACCTTCTAAGGTGCTTCGAAGCAGTTTCTACGTACTTCCAAACACATTCAAACACCTTCTAAGGTGCTTCGAAGCAGTTTCTACGTACTTCCAAACACACTCAAACACATTCTAAGGTGCTTCGAAGCAGTTTCTACGTACTTCCAAACACACTCAAACACCTTTTAAGGTGCTTCGAAGCAGTTTCTACGTACTTCCAAACATACTCAAACACATTCTAAGGTGCTTCGAAGCAGTTTCTACGTACTTCCAAACATACTCAAACACATTCTAAGGTGCTTCGAAGCAGTTTCTACGTACTTCCAAACACATTCAAACACATTCTAAGGTGCTTCGAAGCAGTTTCTACGTACTTCCAAACACACTCAAACACATTCTGAGGTGCTTCGAAGCAGTTTCTACGTACTTCCAAACATACTCAAACACATTCTAAGGTGCTTCGAAGCAGTTTCTACGTACTTCCAAACATACTCAAACACATTCTAAGGTGCTTCGAAGCAGTTTCTACGTACTTCCAAACACATTCAAACACATTCTAAGGTGCTTCGAAGCAGTTTCTACGTACTTCCAAACACACTCAAACACATTCTAAGGTGCTTCGAAGCAGTTTCTACGTACTTCCAAACATACTCAAACACATTCTAAGGTGCTTCGAAGCAGTTTCTACGTACTTCCAAACATACTCAAACACATTCTAAGGTGCTTCGAAGCAGTTTCTACGTACTTCCAAACATACTCAAACACATTCTAAGGTGCTTCGAAGCAGTTTCTACGTACTTCCAAACACATTCAAACACATTCTAAGGTGCTTCGAAGCAGTTTCTACGTACTTCCAAACACATTCAAACACCTTCTAAGGTGCTTCGAAGCAGTTTCTACGTACTTCCAAACACATTCAAACACCTTCTAAGGTGCTTCGAAGCAGTTTCTACGTACTTCCAAACACACTCAAACACATTCTAAGGTGCTTCGAAGCAGTTTCTACGTACTTTCAAACATACTCAAACACATTCTAAGGTGCTTCGAAGCAGTTTCTACGTACTTCCAAACACATTCAAACACATTCTAAGGTGCTTCGAAGCAGTTTCTACGTACTTCCAAACACATTCAAACACCTTCTTAGGTGCTTCGAAGCAGTTTCTACGTACTTCCAAACATACTCAAACACATTCTAAGGTGCTTCGAAGCAGTTTCTACGTACTTCCAAACATACTCAAACACATTCTAAGGTGCTTCGAAGCAGTTTCTACGTACTTCCAAACACACTCAAACACCTTTTAAGGTGCTTCGAAGCAGTTTCTACGTACTTCCAAACATACTCAAACACATTCTAAGGTGCTTCGAAGCAGTTTCTACGTACTTCCAAACATACTCAAACACATTCTAAGGTGCTTCGAAGCAGTTTCTACGTACTTCCAAACACATTCAAACACCTTTTAAGGTGCTTCGAAGCAGTTTCTACGTACTTCCAAACATACTCAAACACATTCTAAGGTGCTTCGAAGCAGTTTCTACGTACTTCCAAACACACTCAAACACATTCTAAGGTGCTTCGAAGCAGTTTCTACGTACTTCCAAACATACTCAAACACATTCTAAGGTGCTTCGAAGCAGTTTCTACGTACTTCCAAACACATTCAAACACCTTCTAAGGTGCTTCGAAGCAGTTTCTACGTACTTCCAAACACATTCAAACACCTTCTAAGGTGCTTCGAAGCAGTTTCTACGTACTTCCAAACACACTCAAACACATTCTAAGGTGCTTCGAAGCAGTTTCTACGTACTTCCAAACACATTCAAACACCTTTTAAGGTGCTTCGAAGCAGTTTCTACGTACTTCCAAACATACTCAAACACATTCTAAGGTGCTTCGAAGCAGTTTCTACGTACTTCCAAACACACTCAAACACATTCTAAGGTGCTTCGAAGCAGTTTCTACGTACTTCCAAACATACTCAAACACATTCTAAGGTGCTTCGAAGCAGTTTCTACGTACTTCCAAACATACTCAAACACATTCTGAGGTGCTTCGAAGCAGTTTCTACGTACTTCCAAACACACTCAAACACATTCTAAGGTGCTTCGAAGCAGTTTCTACGTACTTCCAAACACACTCAAACACATTCTAAGGTGCTTCGAAGCAGTTTCTACGTACTTCCAAACACACTCAAACACATTCTAAGGTGCTTCGAAGCAGTTTCTACGTACTTCCAAACATACTCAAACACATTCTAAGGTGCTTCGAAGCAGTTTCTACGTACTTCCAAACATACTCAAACACATTCTAAGGTGCTTCGAAGCAGTTTCTACGTACTTCCAAACATACTCAAACACATTCTAAGGTGCTTCGAAGCAGTTTCTACGTACTTCCAAACACACTCAAACACATTCTAAGGTGCTTCGAAGCAGTTTCTACGTACTTCCAAACACACTCAAACACCTTTTAAGGTGCTTCGAAGCAGTTTCTACGTACTTCCAAACATACTCAAACACATTCTAAGGTGCTTCGAAGCAGTTTCTACGTACTTCCAAACACACTCAAACACATTCTAAGGTGCTTCGAAGCAGTTTCTACGTACTTCCAAACACATTCAAACACCTTTTAAGGTGCTTCGAAGCAGTTTCTACGTACTTCCAAACACACTCAAACACATTCTAAGGTGCTTCGAAGCAGTTTCTACGTACTTCCAAACACACTCAAACACATTCTAAGGTGCTTCGAAGCAGTTTCTACGTACTTCCAAACATACTCAAACACATTCTAAGGTGCTTCGAAGCAGTTTCTACGTACTTCCAAACACACTCAAACACATTCTAAGGTGCTTCGAAGCAGTTTCTACGTACTTCCAAACATACTCAAACACATTCTAAGGTGCTTCGAAGCAGTTTCTACGTACTTCCAAACACATTCAAACACATTCTAAGGTGCTTCGAAGCAGTTTCTACGTACTTCCAAACACACTCATACACATTCTGAGGTGCTTCGAAGCAGTTTCTACGTACTTCCAAACATACTCAAACACATTCTAAGGTGCTTCGAAGCAGTTTCTACGTACTTCCAAACACACTCAAACACATTCTAAGGTGCTTCGAAGCAGTTTCTACGTACTTCCAAACATACTCAAACACATTCTAAAGTGCTTCGAAGCAGTTTCTACGTACTTCCAAACACATTCAAACACATTCTAAGGTGCTTCGAAGCAGTTTCTACGTACTTCCAAACACATTCAAACACCTTCTAAGGTGCTTCGAAGCAGTTTCTACGTACTTCCAAACACATTCAAACACCTTCTAAGGTGCTTCGAAGCAGTTTCTACGTACTTCCAAACATACTCAAACACATTCTAAGGTGCTTCGAAGCAGTTTCTACGTACTTCCAAACACACTCAAACACATTCTAAGGTGCTTCGAAGCAGTTTCTACGTACTTCCAAACATACTCAAACACATTCTAAGGTGCTTCGAAGCAGTTTCTACGTACTTCCAAACACACTCAAACACATTCTAAGGTGCTTCGAAGCAGTTTCTACGTACTTCCAAACATACTCAAACACATTCTAAGGTGCTTCGAAGCAGTTTCTACGTACTTCCAAACACATTCAAACACCTTTTAAGGTGCTTCGAAGCAGTTTCTACGTACTTCCAAACATACTCAAACACATTCTAAGGTGCTTCGAAGCAGTTTCTACGTACTTCCAAACACATTCAAACACATTCTAAGGTGCTTCGAAGCAGTTTCTACGTACTTCCAAACACACTCATACACATTCTGAGGTGCTTCGAAGCAGTTTCTACGTACTTCCAAACATACTCAAACACATTCTAAGGTGCTTCGAAGCAGTTTCTACGTACTTCCAAACACACTCAAACACATTCTAAGGTGCTTCGAAGCAGTTTCTACGTACTTCCAAACATACTCAAACACATTCTAAGGTGCTTCGAAGCAGTTTCTACGTACTTCCAAACATACTCAAACACATTCTAAGGTGCTTCGAAGCAGTTTCTACGTACTTCCAAACATACTCAAACACATTCTAAGGTGCTTCGAAGCAGTTTCTACGTACTTCCAAACACATTCAAACACCTTCTAAGGTGCTTCGAAGCAGTTTCTACGTACTTCCAAACACACTCAAACACATTCTAAGGTGCTTCGAAGCAGTTTCTACGTACTTCCAAACACATTCAAACACCTTTTAAGGTGCTTCGAAGCAGTTTCTACGTACTTCCAAACATACTCAAACACATTCTAAGGTGCTTCGAAGCAGTTTCTACGTACTTCCAAACACACTCAAACACATTCTAAGGTGCTTCGAAGCAGTTTCTACGTACTTCCAAACATACTCAAACACATTCTAAGGTGCTTCGAAGCAGTTTCTACGTACTTCCAAACACACTCAAACACATTCTAAGGTGCTTCGAAGCAGTTTCTACGTACTTCCAAACATACTCAAACACATTCTAAGGTGCTTCGAAGCAGTTTCTACGTACTTCCAAACACACTCAAACACATTCTAAGGTGCTTCGAAGCAGTTTCTACGTACTTCCAAACACATTCAAACACATTCTAAGGTGCTTCGAAGCAGTTTCTACGTACTTCCAAACATACTCAAACACATTCTAAGGTGCTTCGAAGCAGTTTCTACGTACTTCCAAACACACTCAAACACATTCTAAGGTGCTTCGAAGCAGTTTCTACGTACTTCCAAACACATTCAAACACATTCTAAGGTGCTTCGAAGCAGTTTCTACGTACTTCCAAACACATTCAAACACCTTCTAAGGTGCTTCGAAGCAGTTTCTACGTACTTCCAAACACATTCAAACACCTTTTAAGGTGCTTCGAAGCAGTTTCTACGTACTTCCAAACATACTCAAACACATTCTAAGGTGCTTCGAAGCAGTTTCTACGTACTTCCAAACACACTCAAACACATTCTAAGGTGCTTCGAAGCAGTTTCTACGTACTTCCAAACATACTCAAACACATTCTAAGGTGCTTCGAAGCAGTTTCTACGTACTTCCAAACATACTCAAACACATTCTAAGGTGCTTCGAAGCAGTTTCTACGTACTTCCAAACATACTCAAACACATTCTAAGGTGCTTCGAAGCAGTTTCTACGTACTTCCAAACACACTCAAACACATTCTAAGGTGCTTCGAAGCAGTTTCTACGTACTTCCAAACACACTCAAACACATTCTAAGGTGCTTCGAAGCAGTTTCTACGTACTTCCAAACACACTCAAACACATTCTAAGGTGCTTCGAAGCAGTTTCTACGTACTTCCAAACATACTCAAACACATTCTAAGGTGCTTCGAAGCAGTTTCTACGTACTTCCAAACACACTCAAACACATTCTAAGGTGCTTCGAAGCAGTTTCTACGTACTTCCAAACATACTCAAACACATTCTAAGGTGCTTCGAAGCAGTTTCTACGTACTTCCAAACACATTCAAACACATTCTAAGGTGCTTCGAAGCAGTTTCTACGTACTTCCAAACACACTCATACACATTCTGAGGTGCTTCGAAGCAGTTTCTACGTACTTCCAAACATACTCAAACACATTCTAAGGTGCTTCGAAGCAGTTTCTACGTACTTCCAAACACACTCAAACACATTCTAAGGTGCTTCGAAGCAGTTTCTACGTACTTCCAAACATACTCAAACACATTCTAAGGTGCTTCGAAGCAGTTTCTACGTACTTCCAAACACATTCAAACACATTCTAAGGTGCTTCGAAGCAGTTTCTACGTACTTCCAAACACACTCAAACACATTCTAAGGTGCTTCGAAGCAGTTTCTACGTACTTCCAAACACATTCAAACACATTCTAAGGTGCTTCGAAGCAGTTTCTACGTACTTCCAAACACACTCATACACATTCTGAGGTGCTTCGAAGCAGTTTCTACGTACTTCCAAACATACTCAAACACATTCTAAGGTGCTTCGAAGCAGTTTCTACGTACTTCCAAACACACTCAAACACATTCTAAGGTGCTTCGAAGCAGTTTCTACGTACTTCCAAACACATTCAAACACCTTTTAAGGTGCTTCGAAGCAGTTTCTACGTACTTCCAAACACACTCAAACACATTCTAAGGTGCTACGAAGCAGTTTCTACGTACTTCCAAACATACTCAAACACATTCTAAGGTGCTTCGAAGCAGTTTCTACGTACTTCCAAACACATTCAAACACCTTCTAAGGTGCTTCGAAGCAGTTTCTACGTACTTCCAAACACACTCAAACACATTCTAAGGTGCTTCGAAGCAGTTTCTACGTACTTCCAAACACATTCAAACACCTTTTAAGGTGCTTCGAAGCAGTTTCTACGTACTTCCAAACATACTCAAACACATTCTAAGGTGCTTCGAAGCAGTTTCTACGTACTTCCAAACACACTCAAACACATTCTAAGGTGCTTCGAAGCAGTTTCTACGTACTTCCAAACATACTCAAACACATTCTAAGGTGCTTCGAAGCAGTTTCTACGTACTTCCAAACACACTCAAACACATTCTAAGGTGCTTCGAAGCAGTTTCTACGTACTTCCAAACATACTCAAACACATTCTAAGGTGCTTCGAAGCAGTTTCTACGTACTTCCAAACATACTCAAACACATTCTAAGGTGCTTCGAAGCAGTTTCTACGTACTTCCAAACACACTCAAACACATTCTAAGGTGCTTCGAAGCAGTTTCTACGTACTTCCAAACATACTCAAACACATTCTAAGGTGCTTCGAAGCAGTTTCTACGTACTTCCAAACACACTCAAACACATTCTGAGGTGCTTCGAAGCAGTTTCTACGTACTTCCAAACATACTCAAACACATTCTAAGGTGCTTCGAAGCAGTTTCTACGTACTTCCAAACATACTCAAACACATTCTAAGGTGCTTCGAAGCAGTTTCTACGTACTTCCAAACACACTCAAACACCTTTTAAGGTGCTTCGAAGCAGTTTCTACGTACTTCCAAACATACTCAAACACATTCTAAGGTGCTTCGAAGCAGTTTCTACGTACTTCCAAACACACTCAAACACATTCTAAGGTGCTTCGAAGCAGTTTCTACGTACTTCCAAACACATTCAAACACCTTTTAAGGTGCTTCGAAGCAGTTTCTACGTACTTCCAAACACACTCAAACACATTCTAAGGTGCTTCGAAGCAGTTTCTACGTACTTCCAAACACACTCAAACACATTCTAAGGTGCTTCGAAGCAGTTTCTACGTACTTCCAAACATACTCAAACACATTCTAAGGTGCTTCGAAGCAGTTTCTACGTACTTCCAAACACACTCAAACACATTCTAAGGTGCTTCGAAGCAGTTTCTACGTACTTCCAAACATACTCAAACACATTCTAAGGTGCTTCGAAGCAGTTTCTACGTACTTCCAAACACATTCAAACACATTCTAAGGTGCTTCGAAGCAGTTTCTACGTACTTCCAAACACACTCATACACATTCTGAGGTGCTTCGAAGCAGTTTCTACGTACTTCCAAACACACTCAAACACATTCTAAGGTGCTTCGAAGCAGTTTCTACGTACTTCCAAACACACTCAAACACATTCTAAGGTGCTTCGAAGCAGTTTCTACGTACTTCCAAACATACTCAAACACATTCTAAGGTGCTTCGAAGCAGTTTCTACGTACTTCCAAACACATTCAAACACATTCTAAGGTGCTTCGAAGCAGTTTCTACGTACTTCCAAACACATTCAAACACCTTCTAAGGTGCTTCGAAGCAGTTTCTACGTACTTCCAAACACATTCAAACACCTTCTAAGGTGCTTCGAAGCAGTTTCTACGTACTTCCAAACATACTCAAACACATTCTAAGGTGCTTCGAAGCAGTTTCTACGTACTTCCAAACACACTCAAACACATTCTAAGGTGCTTCGAAGCAGTTTCTACGTACTTCCAAACATACTCAAACACATTCTAAGGTGCTTCGAAGCAGTATCTACGTACTTCCAAACACATTCAAACACATTCTAAGGTGCTTCGAAGCAGTTTCTACGTACTTCCAAACACATTCAAACACCTTTTAAGGTGCTTCGAAGCAGTTTCTACGTACTTCCAAACATACTCAAACACATTCTAAGGTGCTTCGAAGCAGTTTCTACGTACTTCCAAACACACTCAAACACATTCTAAGGTGCTTCGAAGCAGTTTCTACGTACTTCCAAACATACTCAAACACATTCTAAGGTGCTTCGAAGCAGTATCTACGTACTTCCAAACACACTCAAACACATTCTAAGGTGCTTCGAAGCAGTTTCTACGTACTTCCAAACATACTCAAACACATTCTAAGGTGCTTCGAAGCAGTTTCTACGTACTTCCAAACACATTCAAACACCTTTTAAGGTGCTTCGAAGCAGTTTCTACGTACTTCCAAACATACTCAAACACATTCTAAGGTGCTTCGAAGCAGTTTCTACGTACTTCCAAACACATTCAAACACATTCTAAGGTGCTTCGAAGCAGTTTCTACGTACTTCCAAACACACTCATACACATTCTGAGGTGCTTCGAAGCAGTTTCTACGTACTTCCAAACACACTCAAACACATTCTAAGGTGCTTCGAAGCAGTTTCTACGTACTTCCAAACACACTCAAACACATTCTAAGGTGCTTCGAAGCAGTTTCTACGTACTTCCAAACATACTCAAACACATTCTAAGGTGCTTCGAAGCAGTTTCTACGTACTTCCAAACACACTCAAACACATTCTAAGGTGCTTCGAAGCAGTTTCTACGTACTTCCAAACATACTCAAACACATTCTAAGGTGCTTCGAAGCAGTTTCTACGTACTTCCAAACATACTCAAAACACATTCTAAGGTGCTTCGAAGCAGTTTCTACGTACTTCCAAACACATTCAAACACATTCTAAGGTGCTTCGAAGCAGTTTCTACGTACTTCCAAACACATTCAAACACCTTTTAAGGTGCTTCGAAGCAGTTTCTACGTACTTCCAAACATACTCAAACACATTCTAAGGTGCTTCGAAGCAGTTTCTACGTACTTCCAAACACATTCAAACACATTCTAAGGTGCTTCGAAGCAGTTTCTACGTACTTCCAAACACACTCATACACATTCTGAGGTGCTTCGAAGCAGTTTCTAACGTACTTCCAAACATACTCAAACACATTCTAAGGTGCTTCGAAGCAGTTTCTACGTACTTCCAAACACACTCAAACACATTCTAAGGTGCTTCGAAGCAGTTTCTACGTACTTCCAAACATACTCAAACACATTCTAAGGTGCTTCGAAGCAGTATCTACGTACTTCCAAACACACTCAAACACATTCTAAGGTGCTTCGAAGCAGTTTCTACGTACTTCCAAACATACTCAAACACATTCTAAGGTGCTTCGAAGCAGTTTCTACGTACTTCCAAACACACTCAAACACATTCTAAGGTGCTTCGAAGCAGTTTCTACGTACTTCCAAACATACTCAAACACATTCTAAGGTGCTTCGAAGCAGTTTCTACGTACTTCCAAACACACTCAAACACATTCTGAGGTGCTTCGAAGCAGTTTCTACGTACTTCCAAACATACTCAAACACATTCTAAGGTGCTTCGAAGCAGTTTCTACGTACTTCCAAACACACTCAAACACATTCTAAGGTGCTTCGAAGCAGTTTCTACGTACTTCCAAACATACTCAAACACATTCTAAGGTGCTTCGAAGCAGTATCTACGTACTTCCAAACACATTCAAACACATTCTAAGGTGCTTCGAAGCAGTTTCTACGTACTTCCAAACACATTCAAACACCTTTTAAGGTGCTTCGAAGCAGTTTCTACGTACTTCCAAACATACTCAAACACATTCTAAGGTGCTTCGAAGCAGTTTCTACGTACTTCCAAACACACTCAAACACATTCTAAGGTGCTTCGAAGCAGTTTCTACGTACTTCCAAACATACTCAAACACATTCTAAGGTGCTTCGAAGCAGTTTCTACGTACTTCCAAACACACTCAAACAC
Organism: Anopheles ziemanni; assembly: GCF_943734765.1. Taxonomy (NCBI): domain Eukaryota; kingdom Metazoa; phylum Arthropoda; class Insecta; order Diptera; family Culicidae; genus Anopheles; species Anopheles ziemanni. Next base: position 50,855 of record NW_026690046.1, on the reverse strand, counting down.
ATTCTGAGGTGCTTCGAAGCAGTTTCTACGTACTTCCAAACACACTCAAACACTTTCTAAGGTGCTTCGAAGCAGTTTCTACGTACTTCCAAACATACTCAAACACATTCTAAGGTGCTTCGAAGCAGTATCTACGTACTTCCAAACACATTCAAACACATTCTAAGGTGCTTCGAAGCAGTTTCTACGTACTTCCAAACACATTCAAACACCTTTTAAGGTGCTTCGAAGCAGTTTCTACGTACTTCCAAACACACTCAAACACATTCTAAGGTGCTTCGAAGCAGTTTCTACGTACTTCCAAACATACTCAAACACATTCTAAGGTGCTTCGAAGCAGTTTCTACGTACTTCCAAACATACTCAAACACATTCTAAGGTGCTTCGAAGCAGTTTCTACGTACTTCCAAACATACTCAAACACATTCTAAGGTGCTTCGAAGCAGTTTCTACGTACTTCCAAACACACTCAAACACCTTTTAAGGTGCTTCGAAGCAGTTTCTACGTACTTCCAAACACATTCAAACACCTTTTAAGGTGCTTCGAAGCAGTTTCTACGTACTTCCAAACATACTCAAACACATTCTAAGGTGCTTCGAAGCAGTTTCTACGTACTTCCAAACATACTCAAACACATTCTAAGGTGCTTCGAAGCAGTTTCTACGTACTTCCAAACACACTCAAACACATTCTAAGGTGCTTCGAAGCAGTTTCTACGTACTTCCAAACACACTCAAACACATTCTGAGGTGCTTCGAAGCAGTTTCTACGTACTTCAAAACACACTCAAACACATTCTAAGGTGCTTCGAAGCAGTTTCTACGTACTTCCAAACATACTCAAACACATTCTAAGGTGCTTCGAAGCAGTTGCTACGTACTTCCAAACATACTCAAACACATTCTAAGGTGCTTCGAAGCAGTTTCTACGTACTTCCAAACACACTCAAACACCTTTTAAGGTGCTTCGAAGCAGTTTCTACGTACTTCCAAACATACTCAAACACATTCTAAGGTGCTTCGAAGCAGTTTCTACGTACTTCCAAACATACTCAAACACATTCTAAGGTGCTTCGAAGCAGTTTCGACGTACTTCCAAACACATTCAAACACCTTTTAAGGTGCTTCGAAGCAGTTTCTACGTACTTCCAAACACACTCAAACACATTCTAAGGTGCTTCGAAGCAGTTTCTACGTACTTCCAAACACACTCAAACACATTCTGAGGTGCTTCGAAGCAGTTTCTACGTACTTCCAAACACACTCAAACACATTCTGAGGTGCTTCGAAGCAGTTTCTACGTACTTCCAAACACACTCAAACACATTCTAAGGTGCTTCGAAGCAGTTTCTACGTACTTCCAAACATACTCAAACACATTCTAAGGTGCTTCGAAGCAGTTTCTACGTACTTCCAAACATACTCAAACACATTCTAAGGTGCTTCGAAGCAGTTTCTACGTACTTCCAAACATACTCAAACACATTCTAAGGTGCTTCGAAGCAGTTTCTACGTACTTCCAAACATACTCAAACACATTCTAAGGTGCTTCGAAGCAGTTTCTACGTACTTCCAAACATACTCAAACACATTCTAAGGTGCTTCGAAGCAGTTTCTACGTACTTCCAAACACATTCAAACACCTTTTAAGGTGCTTCGAAGCAGTTTCTACGTACTTCCAAACATACTCAAACACATTCTAAGGTGCTTCGAAGCACTTTCTACGTACTTCCAAACACATTCAAACACCTTCTAAGGTGCTTCGAAGCAGTTTCTACGTACTTCCAAACACATTCAAACACCTTCTAAGGTGCTTCGAAGCAGTTTCTACGTACTTCCAAACACATTCAAACACATTCTAAGGTGCTTCGAAGCAGTTTCTACGTACTTCCAAACACACTCAAACACATTCTGAGGTGCTTCGAAGCTGTTTCTTCGTACTTCCAAACACACTCAAACACATTCTAAGGTGCTTCGAAGCAGTTTCTACGTACTTCCAAACACACTCAAACACATTCTAAGGTGCTTCGAAGCAGTTTCTACGTACTTCCAAACACACTCAAACACCTTTTAAGGTGCTTCGAAGCAGTTTCTACGTACTTCCAAACATACTCAAACACATTCTAAGGTGCTTCGAAGCAGTTTCTACGTACTTCCAAACATACTCAAACACATTCTAAGGTGCTTCGAAGCAGTTTCTACGTACTTCCAAACACACTCAAACACATTCTAAGGTGCTTCGAAGCAGTTTCTACGTACTTCCAAACATACTCAAACACATTCTGAGGTGCTTCGAAGCAGTTTCTACGTACTTCCAAACATACTCAAACACATTCTAAGGTGCTTCGAAGCAGTTTCTACGTACTTCCAAACACACTCAAACACATTCTAAGGTGCTTCGAAGCAGTTTCTACGTACTTCCAAACATACTCAAACACATTCTAAGGTGCTTCGAAGCAGTTTCTACGTACTTCCAAACATACTCAAACACATTCTAAGGTGCTTCGAAGCAGTTTCTACGTACTTCCAAACATACTCAAACACATTCTAAGGTGCTTCGAAGCAGTTTCTACGTACTTCCAAACACACTCAAACACATTCTAAGGTGCTTCGAAGCAGTTTCTACGTACTTCCAAACACACTCAAACACCTTTTAAGGTGCTTCGAAGCAGTTTCTACGTACTTCCAAACACATTCAAACACCTTTTAAGGTGCTTCGAAGCAGTTTCTACGTACTTCCAAACACACTCAAACACATTCTAAGGTGCTTCGAAGCACTTTCTACGTACTTCCAAACACATTCAAACACCTTCTAAGGTGCTTCGAAGCAGTTTCTACGTACTTCCAAACACATTCAAACACCTTCTAAGGTGCTTCGAAGCAGTTTCTACGTACTTCCAAACACATTCAAACACATTCTAAGGTGCTTCGAAGCAGTTTCTACGTACTTCCAAACACACTCAAACACATTCTGAGGTGCTTCGAAGCAGTTTCTACGTACTTCCAAACACACTCAAACACATTCTAAGGTGCTTCGAAGCAGTTTCTACGTACTTCCAAACACACTCAAACACATTCTAAGGTGCTTCGAAGCAGTTTCTACGTACTTCCAAACACACTCAAACACCTTTTAAGGTGCTTCGAAGCAGTTTCTACGTACTTCCAAACATACTCAAACACATTCTAAGGTGCTTCGAAGCAGTTTCTACGTACTTCCAAACATACTCAAACACATTCTGAGGTGCTTCGAAGCAGTTTCTACGTACTTCCAAACACACTCAAACACATTCTAAGGTGCTTCGAAGCAGTTTCTACGTACTTCCAAACACACTCAAACACATTCTAAGGTGCTTCGAAGCAGTTTCTACGTACTTCCAAACATACTCAAACACATTCTAAGGTGCTTCGAAGCAGTTTCTACGTACTTCCAAACATACTCAAACACATTCTAAGGTGCTTCGAAGCAGTTTCTACGTACTTCCAAACATACTCAAACACATTCTAAGGTGCTTCGAAGCAGTTTCTACGTACTTCCAAACATACTCAAACACATTCTAAGGTGCTTCGAAGCAGTTTCTACGTACTTCCAAACACACTCAAACACATTCTAAGGTGCTTCGAAGCAGTTTCTACGTACTTCCAAACACACTCAAACACCTTTTAAGGTGCTTCGAAGCAGTTTCTACGTACTTCCAAACACATTCAAACACCTTTTAAGGTGCTTCGAAGCAGTTTCTACGTACTTCCAAACATACTCAAACACATTCTAAGGTGCTTCGAAGCACTTTCTACGTACTTCCAAACACATTCAAACACCTTCTAAGGTGCTTCGAAGCAGTTTCTACGTACTTCCAAACACATTCAAACACCTTCTAAGGTGCTTCGAAGCAGTTTCTACGTACTTCCAAACACATTCAAACACATTCTAAGGTGCTTCGAAGCAGTTTCTACGTACTTCCAAACACACTCAAACACATTCTGAGGTGCTTCGAAGCAGTTTCTACGTACTTCCAAACACACTCAAACACATTCTAAGGTGCTTCGAAGCAGTTTCTACGTACTTCCAAACATACTCAAACACATTCTAAGGTGCTTCGAAGCAGTTTCTACGTACTTCCAAACACACTCAAACACCTTTTAAGGTGCTTCGAAGCAGTTTCTACGTACTTCCAAACATACTCAAACACATTCTAAGGTGCTTCGAAGCAGTTTCTACGTACTTCCAAACATACTCAAACACATTCTAAGGTGCTTCGAAGCAGTTTCTACGTACTTCCAAACACACTCAAACACATTCTAAGGTGCTTCGAAGCAGTTTCTACGTACTTCCAAACACACTCAAACACATTCTAAGGTGCTTCGAAGCAGTTTCTACGTACTTCCAAACATACTCAAACACATTCTAAGGTGCTTCGAAGCAGTTTCTACGTACTTCCAAACACACTCAAACACCTTTTAAGGTGCTTCGAAGCAGTTTCTACGTACTTCCAAACATACTCAAACACATTCTAAGGTGCTTCGAAGCAGTTTCTACGTACTTCCAAACATACACAAACACATTCTAAGGTGCTTCGAAGCAGTTTCTACGTACTTCCAAACACATTCAAACACCTTCTAAGGTGCTTCGAAGCAGTTTCTACGTACTTCCAAACACACTCAAACACATTCTAAGGTGCTTCGAAGCAGTTTCTACGTACTTCCAAACATACTCAAACACATTCTAAGGTGCTTCGAAGCAGTTTCTACGTACTTCCAAACATACTCAAACACATTCTAAGGTGCTTCGAAGCAGTTTCTACGTACCTCCAAACACACTCAAACACCTTTTAAGGTGCTTCGAAGCAGTTTCTACGTACTTCCAAACACATTCAAACACATTCTAAGGTGCTTCGAAGCAGTTTCTACGTACTTCCAAACACACTCAAACACATTCTGAGGTGCTTCGAAGCAGTTTCTACGTACTTCCAAACACACTCAAACACATTCTAAGGTGCTTCGAAGCAGTTTCTACGTACTTCCAAACACACTCAAACACATTCTAAGGTGCTTCGAAGCAGTTTCTACGTACTTCCAAACACACTCAAACACCTTTTAAGGTGCTTCGAAGCAGTTTCTACGTACTTCCAAACATACTCAAACACATTCTAAGGTGCTTCGAAGCAGTTTCTACGTACTTCCAAACATACTCAAACACATTCTAAGGTGCTTCGAAGCAGTTTCTACGTACTTCCAAACACACTCAAACACATTCTAAGGTGCTTCGAAGCAGTTTCTACGTACTTCCAAACATACTCAAACACATTCTGAGGTGCTTCGAAGCAGTTTCTACGTACTTCCAAACACACTCAAACACATTCTAAGGTGCTTCGAAGCAGTTTCTACGTACTTCCAAACACACTCAAACACATTCTAAGGTGCTTCGAAGCAGTTTCTACGTACTTCCAAACATACTCAAACACATTCTAAGGTGCTTCGAAGCAGTATCTACGTACTTCCAAACATACTCAAACACATTCTAAGGTGCTTCGAAGCAGTTTCTACGTACTTCCAAACATACTCAAACACATTCTAAGGTGCTTCGAAGCAGTTTCTACGTACTTCCAAACATACTCAAACACATTCTAAGGTGCTTCGAAGCAGTTTCTACGTACTTCCAAACATACTCAAACACATTCTAAGGTGCTTCGAAGCAGTTTCTGCGTACTTCCAAACACACTCAAACACCTTTTAAGGTGCTTCGAAGCAGTTTCTACGTACTTCCAAACACATTCAAACACCTTTTAAGGTGCTTCGAAGCAGTTTCTACGTACTTCCAAACATACTCAAACACATTCTAAGGTGCTTCGAAGCAGTTTCTACGTACTTCCAAACATACTCAAACACATTCTAAGGTGCTTCGAAGCAGTTTCTACGTACTTCCAAACACATTCAAACACATTCTAAGGTGCTTCGAAGCAGTTTCTACGTACTTCCAAACACACTCAAACACATTCTGAGGTGCTTCGAAGCAGTTTCTACGTACTTCCAAACACACTCAAACACATTCTAAGGTGCTTCGAAGCAGTTTCTACGTACTTCCAAACATACTCAAACACATTCTAAGGTGCTTCGAAGCAGTTTCTACGTACTTCCAAACATACTCAAACACATTCTAAGGTGCTTCGAAGCAGTTTCTACGTACCTCCAAACACACTCAAACACCTTTTAAGGTGCTTCGAAGCAGTTTCTACGTACTTCCAAACATACTCAAACACATTCTAAGGTGCTTCGAAGCAGTTTCTACGTACTTCCAAACATACTCAAACACATTCTAAGGTGCTTCGAAGCAGTTTCTACGTACTTCCAAACACATTCAAACACCTTTTAAGGTGCTTCGAAGCAGTTTCTACGTACTTCCAAACACACTCAAACACATTCTAAGGTGCTTCGAAGCAGTTTCTACGTACTTCCAAACACACTCAAACACATTCTGAGGTGCTTCGAAGCAGTTTCTACGTACTTCCAAACACACTCAAACACATTCTAAGGTGCTTCGAAGCAGTTTCTACGTACTTCCAAACATACTCAAACACATTCTAAGGTGCTTCGAAGCAGTTTCTACGTACTTCCAAACATACTCAAACACATTCTAAGGTGCTTCGAAGCAGTTTCTACGTACTTCCAAACATACTCAAACACATTCTAAGGTGCTTCGAAGCAGTTTCTACGTACTTCCAAACATACTCAAACACATTCTAAGGTGCTTCGAAGCAGTTTCTACGTACTTCCAAACATACTCAAACACATTCTAAGGTGCTTCGAAGCAGTTTCTACGTACTTCCAAACACATTCAAACACCTTTTAAGGTGCTTCGAAGCAGTTTCTACGTACTTCCAAACACATTCAAACACCTTCTAAGGTGCTTCGAAGCAGTTTCTACGTACTTCCAAACATACTCAAACACATTCTAAGGTGCTTCGAAGCAGTTTCTACGTACTTCCAAACACGTTCAAACACCTTCTAAGGTGCTTCGAAGCAGTTTCTACGTACTTCCAAACACATTCAAACACCTTTTAAGGTGCTTCGAAGCAGTTTCTACGTACTTCCAAACACATTCAAACACCTTTTAAGGTGCTTCGAAGCAGTTTCTACGTACTTCCAAACACATTCAAACACCTTCTAAGGTGCTTCGAAGCAGTTTCTACGTACTTCCAAACATACTCAAACACATTCTAAGGTGCTTCGAAGCAGTTTCTACGTACTTCCAAACATACATACATACATAAGTCTGTCAAGTTGAGTAGTAGAGGAATTTCGTGCTCCGTTTGTAACAGCTTTTTACAGTATTTTTCATATTCTCCATCAGTCTATTGGATCGGTTTTGATTTTGTGAACAGTCGTTGTTGTACTTCGCGAACTTGCTCGGATGCGCCGATCGCGTTCAGTCGTTAATTTTGGCAAAATTTGCTGCTGTGAAATCGACTGTTTACCTATTTGGCGTTGCCTGACGCCGTCCTGTTGACCAGCAACCAGCCACTACTACACCAGCATCAAGTTCCCGCTCAACTATACCAGTGTATTGATTTCCAACAAACACATCAACACATCGTACTTCACAATCATCAGCTCGTACTTATCACCATGGATGCTGTTTGCCCTATTTGTAGCTCCGTCATTATTAAGGATCCGGTTGTTTGCTGCGGTAAATCGCTATTTATCAACTGTAATGCTATGTTCCACGCTGAATGTCTCAAATTAAACGGCACTTGCACGAAGGAATTGGCCCGTAATCGCGGTCTTAAGTGGATGTGTGAGAGTTGCCGCAATTACGAAAGTAACGATTTACAAGCACTGACTCAGCTACTTAAACAAATGAACGGAGATCTTCTTGCGGAACTGGATAAGGGATTCACACACACCAAGCCGTCTTGGTCATCTGTCCTCAACGCGGCGAAACCCCCGATTCCTGCACACCCGCGCCCTCCTGCTGTGAAGCCAACTAAAACGTACATGGCGGAGAGCAGGCACGTCAAAGCAAAACACGTCACCAATATTGATCCACTAAGCGATACACAGGATTCCACATCGCCAGCACACTTCCCCATCCCGCGTCCCAAGACGCTTTTGCATGGCTCAGGGAGAGGGATCACAACAAATTCGCACGTCCGTTTTGTTCCACCACCGGGCAACTTAACCTGGCTTTTTATTACTCGCGTGCACCGAGATGTCACAGCCGATGATATGAAAAAAATTTGTCGACGAGCACTTGGGAATCGAAGATACTATTGTTCATACTTTATATGCGCGTAACCGAGATTTATCGACGATGCGCCACATTTCCTTCAAGATTGGAGTGCCATCAATACTTCGAGAAAAGGCACTGTCTCCTTCCACGTGGCCTAGTGACTTTGTCTACCGTGAATTTGAGCAGAGAGAGCGACCTCAAAGCACTTTTCATCCTGCGAGCACACGTGATGTTAACCACTCCAGCCTACAAGAAGAACTGAACTCGAATAGTGCGATTATGCCAAGCACAACATCCTCGTCTGCTGATTCTCTTTCACCTTCTCTCCGACCACCGCCGTCTGTTTAGCAAGTGGAATGACCTCTCTATATTTTACCAAAACGTTCGTGGACTGCGATCAAAATGCTCAGCTGTGTATGCATATTCAACCACCTCTAACTACGATGTCATTGCACTCACCGAAACCTGGCTCGATGAGGCCATTCCGTCTGCTTTGCTGTTCGACGACAACTACACTATTTACAGACTAGATCGCAACGTCAAAAATAGTAACAAACTCAGGGGTGGTGGTGTTTTGATTGCTGTTGCATCTAAGCATCGATCATCGCTTTGTTCTTCACCAGATAATATAGAACAAATATGGGTGAACATATACTTGCGACGATCCACTGTTACTATCGGAACTGTATACCTCCCTCCAGATCAGAACAACAAACCGACAGTGATAGAGTCTTTAACAAACTCGTTAGACACAATAACTGGTAACAATAGACACAATAACCGGAACTCCAACATGTACGTTGTGCTTGGAGATTTCAACTTCCCCTCTCTATCGTGGGTTACCGATAATTACGGCTTGCCCCAGCTGAACTATACTGCATCACGTGTCACACCAGGATGCCAAGCAATAATAGACGCAACAAACTATGCAGGACTCAACCAGATAAATCAAATCCGCAATAGTAGCAACTGTATGCTGGATCTTGCTTTTGTGTGCAATAACGTGGTTAACTTTGGTTACTCACTGACCGAATCACCTTTTCCTGTAGTAGACGCTGATACTTACCATCCACCGCTTGAACTACTGCTACACTACCCATCGCCTGAAGCTGAGCCGCCAGTTCCCCCACGAATAGACACACATGACTATGCTCATCGATTTGATTTTAAAAAGACCAACTTCGCACGACTAAAGGAGCTTCTCGAGAGCACTGACTGGACCATGATTGAGTCAGTACCCGATGTAAACCTGGCTGTTGATAAATTTAATAACATATTGATGGGTTATCTCACACGCTGCTGTCCCCAACGAATCAGGAGGCGTGGTCCCCCGTGGTCAACGCGCCAGCTTCAGGAACTGAAACGTGTGAAAGCTTCTTGCTATCGTAGCTATAGAAAAAAAATGACCCACTATGCAAAAATGAGACACATTATGGCACATAACCTGTATCGACGACTGAACAAAATATTGCATGATCAGTATGTTAGAAGGATTCAGGAGAACCTGAGAAGTAACCCACGCCAATTCTGGAGCTATGTAAACTCGAGGCGCGTTAATACCCGAATACCTCAGCTCATAACGTACAATGGCTCAGTTTCCGCTAATGACCAAGAGTCCTGTAATCTCTTTGCAGACCGTTTTAGAAATCAGTTCTCAAGTGGAGTTAGTTACGACATGCCTCGTTTGAATGCCGCAGTTGCAAATGTTCCGCGTGAATTAGTCAACTTTACTCCATCTGATATTGATGTGTCGGTGGAATCGGTAAAAAAAGCGATTAATACGATAAAGCAATCATTGAGGCCAGGACCTGATGGTGTACCGTCAGCGATATTAAAAAAATGCAGTGCCTCTCTCGCAATGCCTCTGTCCAAGATATTTTCCATGTCGCTTGAACAGGGTACGTTCCCTTTTGCGTGGAAATTTTCTTGGATGTTTCCTATTCATAAGAAAGGCGACAAAAAGCATGCTGAGAATTACAGAGGCATAACTTCTCTGTGCGCCTGCTCAAAAGTATTCGAGGTGATTGTCCATCGTGATCTTCTGAATTGCTGCCGGGATGTCATCAGCAGGCGCCAACATGGTTTCTATCCGCGAAGATCTGTAACAACAAATCTACTTGAATTTGTCACCGTGTGCCATGAAACTTTCGCGTGCGGACTCCAACTGGATGCTGTATACACGGACCTAAAAGCGGCCTTTGACCGTGTGAATCATTCATTACTGCTGGCTAAACTGCAGAGGCTGGGTGTGTCACCATCGCTGGTTGAGTGGTTCAGCTCTTATCTCCACGATCGTCGCTACTCCGTGCAGATAGGTGATGTGTTCTCCAATGTGTTTGAAGGTACTTCTGGCGTACCACAAGGGAGCAATCTTGGTCCTCTGCTGTTTTCAATATTTTTTAATGACGTGACTACTGTGATTCCCGAAAAGGCTTGCTTAATGTATGCGGATGACCTAAGGATCTATCTGCCAATTGAGACTGAAATGGACTGCGATACTTTGCAAACATTCTGTGATAACTTTAGTGATTGGTGCCATCTAAACGACCTAAGTATTTCAACTGAAAAGTGTTGTGTGTTAACTTATCATAGAATAGACAAACCTGTCGTTCATAATTACAAAATCATGGGTACCGATATTGCTCGCGTAACCGAGGTCCGCGATCTCGGAGTTTACCTAGACAGTAAGTTAACGTTCAATGTGCACTACAAGAAAATAATAGATAAAGCTACGAGGTTGCTAGGATTTGTTTGCAAGCAGTGTCAGGAATTCACAGATCCTACATGTGTAAAAGCGTTATATGTCAGTCTGGTCCGCTCAATTTTAGAGTTCAATAGCGTCATTTGGTCTCCGTCTACCGATTATTGGACACATAGAATAGAGGCAGTTCAGCGTCGGCTTACTTGTGTCGCGTTACGACTTTTCTCTCGATCTGTATCGTTTCGACTTGACTATCGTACACGTTGCTTGTTATTAGGTTTACAATCCCTTGACCACAGGCGTAAAGTTGCGCAATGCGTATTCATTGGTAAACTTTTGACAGGAGAGATTGACGCCCCTGATTTGCTGGCTAGAATTAACATATATGCTCCTGCCAGAATTATAAGAAATAGACAATTTTTAGCACCTCAACTACGTAGGCGATTATACAGCCATAACGAACCTCTGTTAGTGATGATGCGAAACTTTAATAATTACTATGAGTACTTTGACTTTAACTCCTCTATGTTACGCTTTAAAAATGAATTGCTGCTTCTTTATGCTAGAGTTAGTCCTTAGTATTAAGCTCAGTGTCCAGGCCGTGATGTTGGCCACACACTTTATAAGAATAATATAAATAAATAAATAAATAAATAAATATACTCAAACACATTCTAAGGTGCTTCGAAGCAGTTTTTACGTACTTCCAAACACATTCAAACACCTTCTAAGGTGCTTCGAAGCAGTTTCTACGTACTTCCAAACACACTCAAACACCTTTTAAGGTGCTTCGAAGCAGTTTCTACGTACTTCCAAACACACTCAAACACATTCTAAGGTGCTTCGAAGCAGTTTCTACGTACTTCCAAACACATTCAAACACCTTCTAAGGTGCTTCGAAGCAGTTTCTACGTACTTCCAAACATACTCAAACACATTCTAAGGTGCTTCGAAGCAGTTTCTACGTACTTCCAAACATACTCAAACACATTCTAAGGTGCTTCGAAGCAGTTTCTACGTACTTCCAAACATACTCAAACACCTTCTAAGGTGCTTCGAAGCAGTTTTTACGTACTTCCAAACACATTCAAACACCTTCTAAGGTGCTTCGAAGCAGTTTCTACGTACTTCCAAACATACTCAAACACATTCTAAGGTGCTTCGAAGCAGTTTCTACGTACTTCCAAACACACTCAAACACATTCTAAGGTGCTTCGAAGCAGTTTCTACGTACTTCCAAACATACTCAAACACATTCTAAGGTGCTTCGAAGCAGTTTCTACGTACTTCCAAACACATTCAAACACCTTCTAAGGTGCTTCGAAGCAGTTTCTACGTACTTCCAAACACACTCAAACACATTCTGAGGTGCTTCGAAGCAGTTTCTACGTACTTCCAAACACACTCAAACACATTCTAAGGTGCTTCGAAGCAGTTTCTACGTACTTCCAAACATACTCAAACACATTCTAAGGTGCTTCGAAGCAGTTTCTACGTACTTCCAAACATACTCAAACACATTCTAAGGTGCTTCGAAGCAGTTTCTACGTACTTCCAAACACATTCAAACACCTTCTAAGGTGCTTCGAAGCAGTTTCTACGTACTTCCAAACACATTCAAACACCTTTTAAGGTGCTTCGAAGCAGTTTCTACGTACTTCCAAACACATTCAAACACCTTCTAAGGTGCTTCGAAGCAGTTTCTACGTACTTCCAAACACACTCAAACACATTCTAAGGTGCTTCGAAGCAGTTTCTACGTACTTCCAAACATACTCAAACACATTCTAAGGTGCTTCGAAGCAGTTTCTACGTACTTCCAAACACATTCAAACACCTTCTAAGGTGCTTCGAAGCAGTTTCTACGTACTTCCAAACATACTCAAACACATTCTAAGGTGCTTCGAAGCAGTTTCTACGTACTTCCAAACACACTCAAACACATTCTAAGGTGCTTCGAAGCAGTTTCTACGTACTTCCAAACATACTCAAACACATTCTAAGGTGCTTCGAAGCAGTTTCTACGTACTTCCAAACATACTCAAACACATTCTAAGGTGCTTCGAAGCAGTTTCTACGTACTTCCAAACACATTCAAACACCTTCTAAGGTGCTTCGAAGCAGTTTCTACGTACTTCCAAACACATTCAAACACCTTTTAAGGTGCTTCGAAGCAGTTTCTACGTACTTCCAAACACATTCAAACACCTTCTAAGGTGCTTCGAAGCAGTTTCTACGTACTTCCAAACACACTCAAACACATTCTAAGGTGCTTCGAAGCAGTTTCTACGTACTTCCAAACACACTCAAACACATTCTAAGGTGCTTCGAAGCAGTTTCTACGTACTTCCAAACACATTCAAACACCTTCTAAGGTGCTTCGAAGCAGTTTCTACGTACTTCCAAACATACTTAAACACATTCTAAGGTGCTTCGAAGCAGTTTCTACGTACTTCCAAACACACTCAAACACATTCTAAGGTGCTTCGAAGCAGTTTCTACGTACTTCCAAACATACTCAAACACATTCTAAGGTGCTTCGAAGCAGTTTCTACGTACTTCCAAACACATTCAAACACATTCTAAGGTGCTTCGAAGCAGTTTCTACGTACTTCCAAACACACTCAAACACATTCTGAGGTGCTTCGAAGCAGTTTCTACGTACTTCCAAACACACTCAAACACATTCTAAGGTGCTTCGAAGCAGTTTCTACGTACTTCCAAACATACTCAAACACATTCTAAGGTGCTTCGAAGCAGTTTCTACGTACTTCCAAACATACTCAAACACATTCTAAGGTGCTTCGAAGCAGTTTCCACGTACTTCCAAACACATTCAAACACCTTCTAAGGTGCTTCGAAGCAGTTTCTACGTACTTCCAAACACATTCAAACACCTTTTAAGGTGCTTCGAAGCAGTTTCTACGTACTTCCAAACACATTCAAACACCTTCTAAGGTGCTTCGAAGCAGTTTCTACGTACTTCCAAAAACATTCAAACACCTTTTAAGGTGCTTCGAAGCAGTTTCTACGTACTTCCAAACACATTCAAACACCTTTTAAGGTGCTTCGAAGCAGTTTCTACGTACTTCCAAACACATTCAAACACCTTCTAAGGTGCTTCGAAGCAGTTTCGACGTACTTCCAAACACATTCAAACACATTCTAAGGTGCTTCGAAGCAGTTTCTACGTACTTCCAAACACATTCAAACACCTTCTAAGGTGCTTCGATGCAGTTTCTACGTACTTCCAAACACATTCAAACACCTTTTAAGGTGCTTCGAAGCACTTTCTACGTACGTCCAAGCACATTCAAACACTTTCTAAGGTGCTTCGAAGCAGTTTCTACGTACTTCCAAACACATTCAAACACCTTCGAAGGTGCTTCGGAGCAGTTTCTACGTACTTCCAAACACATTCAAACACCTTTTAAGGTGCTTCGAAGCAGTTTCGACGTACTTCCAAACACATTCAAACACCTTCTAAGGTGCTTCGATGCAGTTTCTACGTACTTCCAAACACATTCAAACACCTTTTAAGGTGCTTCGAAGCAGTTTCGACGTACTTCCAAACACATTCAAACACCTTTTAAGGTGCTTCGAAGCAGTTTCTACGTACTTCCAAACACATTCAAACACCTTTTAAGGTGCTTCGAAGCAGTTTCTACGTACTTCCAAACACATTCAAACACATTTTAAGGTGCTTCGAAGCAGTTTCGACGTACTTCCAAACACATTCAAACACCTTTTAAGGTGCTTCGAAGCAGTTTCTACGTACTTCCAAACACATTCAAACACCTTTTAAGGTGCTTCGAAGCAGTTTCGACGTACTTCCAAACACATTCAAACACCTTTTAAGGTGCTTCGAAGCAGTTTCTACGTACTTCCAAACACATTCAAACACCTTTTAAGGTGCTTCGAAGCAGTTTCTACGTTCTTCCAAACACATTCAAACACTTTCTAAGGTGCTTCGAAGCAGTTTCTACGTACTTCCAAACACATTCAAACACTTTCTAAGGTGCTTCGGAGCAGTTTCTACGTACTTCCAAACACATTCAAACACCTTTTAAGGTGCTTCGAAGCAGTTTCTACGTACTTCCAAACACATTCAAACACCTTTTAAGGTGCTTCGAAGCAGTTTCTACGTACTTCCAAACACATTCAAACACCTTCTAAGGTGCTTCGAAGCAGTTTCGACGTACTTCCAAACACATTCAAACACCTTTTAAGGTGCTTCGAAGCAGTTTCGACGTACTTCCAAACACATTCAAACACCTTTTAAGGTGCTTCGAAGCAGTTTCTACGTACTTCCAAACACATTCAAACACCTTCTAAGGTGCTTCGAAGCAGTTTCGACGTACTTCCAAACACATTCAAACACCTTTTAAGGTGCTTCGAAGCAGTTTCTACGTACTTCCAAAAACATTCAAACACCTTTTAAGGTGCTTCGAAGCAGTTTCTACGTACTTCCAAACACATTCAAACACCTTTTAAGGTGCTTCGAAGCAGTTTCTACGTACTTCCAAACACATTCAAACACTTTCTAAGGTGCTTCGGAGCAGTTTCTACGTACTTCCAAACACATTCAAACACCTTTTAAGGTGCTTCGAAGCAGTTTCTACGTACTTCCAAACACATTCAAACACCTTTTAAGGTGCTTCGAAGCAGTTTCTACGTACTTCCAAACACATTCAAACACCTTCTAAGGTGCTTCGAAGCAGTTTCGACGTACTTCCAAACACATTCAAACACCTTTTAAGGTGCTTCGAAGCAGTTTCTACGTACTTCCAAACACATTCAAACACCTTTTAAGGTGCTTCGAAGCAGTTTCTACGTACTTCCAAACACATTCAAACACCTTTTAAGGTGCTTCGAAGCACTTTCTACGTACGTCCAAGCACATTCAAACACTTTCTAAGGTGCTTCGAAGCAGTTTCTACGTACTTCCAAACACATTCAAACACCTTCGAAGGTGCTTCGGAGCAGTTTCTACGTACTTCCAAACACATTCAAACACCTTTTAAGGTGCTTCGAAGCAGTTTCTACGTACTTCCAAACACATTCAAACACCTTTTAAGGTGCTTCGTAGCAGTTTCTACGTACTTCCAAACACATTCAAACACATTCTAAGGTGCTTCGAAGCAGTTTCTACGTACTTCCAAACACATTCAAACACCTTTTAAGGTGCTTCGAAGCAGTTTCTACGTACTTCCAAACACATTCAAACACTTTCTAAGGTGCTTCGAAGCAGTTTCTACGTACTTCCAAACACATTCAAACACCTTCGAAGGTGCTTCGGAGCAGTTTCTACGTACTTCCAAACACATTCAAACACCTTTTAAGGTGCTTCGAAGCAGTTTCTACGTACTTCCAAACACATTCAAACACTTTCTAAGGTGCTTCGAAGCAGTTTCTACGTACTTCCAAACACATTCAAACACCTTTTAAGGTGCTTCGAAGCACTTTCTACGTACGTCCAAGCACATTCAAACACTTTCTAAGGTGCTTCGAAGCAGTTTCTACGTACTTCCAAACACATTCAAACACCTTCGAAGGTGCTTCGGAGCAGTTTCTACGTACTTCCAAACACATTCAAACACCTTTTAAGGTGCTTCGAAGCAGTTTCTACGTACTTCCAAACACATTCAAACACCTTTTAAGGTGCTTCGTAGCAGTTTCTACGTACGTCCAAGCACATTCAAACACTTTCTAAGGTGCTTCGAAGCAGTTTCTACGTACTTCCAAACACATTCAAACACTTTCTAAGGTGCTTCGAAGCAGTTTCTACGTACGTCCAAGCACATTCAAACACTTTCTAAGGTGCTTCGAAGCAGTTTCTACGTACTTCCAAACACATTCAAACACCTTCGAAGGTGCTTCGGAGCAGTTTCTACGTACTTCCAAACACATTCAAACACCTTTTAAGGTGCTTCGAAGCAGTTTCTACGTACTTCCAAACACATTCAAACACCTTTTAAGGTGCTTCGAAGCAGTTTCTACGTACTTCCAAACACATTCAAACACCTTCTAAGGTGCTTCGAAGCAGTTTCGACGTACTTCCAAACACATTCAAACACCTTTTAAGGTGCTTCGAAGCAGTTTCTACGTACTTCCAAACACATTCAAACACCTTTTAAGGTGCTTCGAAGCAGTTTCTACGTACTTCCAAACACATTCAAACACCTTTTAAGGTGCTTCGAAGCACTTTCTACGTACGTCCAAGCACATTCAAACACTTTCTAAGGTGCTTCGAAGCAGTTTCTACGTACTTCCAAACACATTCAAACACCTTTTAAGGTGCTTCGAAGCAGTTTCTACGTACTTCCAAACACATTCAAACACTTTCTAAGGTGCTTCGAAGCAGTTTCTACGTACTTCCAAACACATTCAAACACCTTTTAAGGTGCTTCGAAGCAGTTTCTACGTACTTCCAAACACATTCAAACACCTTTTAAGGTGCTTCGAAGCAGTTTCTACGTACTTCCAAACACATTCAAACACCTTTTAAGGTGCTTCGAAGCAGTTTCTACGTACTTCCAAACACATTCAAACACCTTTTAAGGTGCTTCGAAGCAGTTTCGACGTACTTCCAAACACATTCAAACACCTTTTAAGGTGCTTCGAAGCAGTTTCTACGTACTTCCAAACACATTCAAACACCTTTTAAGGTGCTTCGAAGCAGTTTCTACGTACTTCCAAACACATTCAAACACCTTTTAAGGTGCTTCGAAGCAGTTTCTACGTACTTCCAAACACATTCAAACACTTTCTAAGGTGCTTCGAAGCAGTTTCTACGTACTTCCAAACACATTCAAACACCTTCTAAGGAGCTTCGAAGCAGTTTCTACGTACTTCCAAACACATTCAAACACTTTCTAAGGTGCTTCGAAGCAGTTTCTACGTACGTCCAAGCACATTCAAACACTTTCTAAGGTGCTTCGAAGCAGTTTCTACGTACTTCCAAACACATTCAAACACTTTCTAAGGTGCTTCGAAGCAGTTTCTACGTACGTCCAAGCACATTCAAACACTTTCTAAGGTGCTTCGAAGCAGTTTCTACGTACTTCCAAACACATTCAAACACCTTCGAAGGTGCTTCGGAGCAGTTTCTACGTACTTCCAAACACATTCAAACACCTTTTAAGGTGCTTCGAAGCAGTTTCTACGTACTTCCAAACACATTCAAACACCTTTTAAGGTGCTTCGAAGCAGTTTCTACGTACTTCCAAACACATTCAAACACCTTCTAAGGTGCTTCGAAGCAGTTTCGACGTACTTCCAAACACATTCAAACACCTTTTAAGGTGCTTCGAAGCAGTTTCTACGTACTTCCAAACACATTCAAACACCTTTTAAGGTGCTTCGAAGCAGTTTCTACGTACTTCCAAACACATTCAAACACCTTTTAAGGTGCTTCGAAGCACTTTCTACGTACGTCCAAGCACATTCAAACACTTTCTAAGGTGCTTCGAAGCAGTTTCTACGTACTTCCAAACACATTCAAACACCTTTTAAGGTGCTTCGAAGCAGTTTCTACGTACTTCCAAACACATTCAAACACCTTTTAAGGTGCTTCGAAGCAGTTTCTACGTACTTCCAAACACATTCAAACACCTTTTAAGGTGCTTCGAAGCAGTTTCTACGTACTTCCAAACACATTCAAACACCTTTTAAGGTGCTTCGAAGCAGTTTCTACGTACTTCCAAACACATTCAAACACTTTCTAAGGTGCTTCGAAGCAGTTTCTACGTACTTCCAAACACATTCAAACACCTTCGAAGGTGCTTCGGAGCAGTTTCTACGTACTTCCAAACACATTCAAACACCTTTTAAGGTGCTTCGAAGCAGTTTCTACGTACTTCCAAACACATTCAAACACCTTTTAAGGTGCTTCGAAGCAGTTTCTACGTACTTCCAAACACATTCAAACACCTTTTAAGGTGCTTCGAAGCAGTTTCTACGTACTTCCAAACACATTCAAACACTTTCTAAGGTGCTTCGAAGCAGTTTCTACGTACTTCCAAACACATTCAAACACCTTCTAAGGTGCTTCGAAGCAGTTTCTACGTACTTCCAAACACATTCAAACACCTTTTAAGGTGCTTCGAAGCAGTTTCTACGTACTTCCAAACACATTCAAACACCTTTTAAGGTGCTTCGAAGCAGTTTCTACGTACTTCCAAACACATTCAAACACATTCTAAGGTGCTTCGAAGCAGTTTCTACGTACTTCCAAACACATTCAAACACCTTCTAAGGTGCTTCGATGCAGTTTCTACGTACTTCCAAACACATTCAAACACCTTTTAAGGTGCTTCGAAGCACTTTCTACGTACGTCCAAGCACATTCAAACACTTTCTAAGGTGCTTCGAAGCAGTTTCTACGTACTTCCAAACACATTCAAACACCTTAGAAGGTGCTTCGGAGCAGTTTCTACGTACTTCCAAACACATTCAAACACCTTTTAAGGTGCTTCGAAGCAGTTTCTACGTACTTCCAAACACATTCAAACACCTTTTAAGGTGCTTCGAAGCAGTTTCTACGTACTTCCAAACACATTCAAACACCTTTTAAGGTGCTTCGAAGCACTTTCTACGTACGTCCAAGCACATTCAAACACTTTCTAAGGTGCTTCGAAGCAGTTTCTACGTACTTCCAAACACATTCAAACACCTTCGAAGGTGCTTCGGAGCAGTTTCTACGTACTTCCAAACACATTCAAACACCTTTTAAGGTGCTTCGAAGCAGTTTCTACGTACTTCCAAACACATTCAAACACCTTTTAAGGTGCTTCGAAGCAGTTTCTACGTACTTCCAAACACATTCAAACACATTCTAAGGTGCTTCGAAGCAGTTTCTACGTACTTCCAAACACATTCAAACACCTTCTAAGGTGCTTCGAAGCAGTTTCGACGTACTTCCAAACACATTCAAACACATTCTAAGGTGCTTCGAAGCAGTTTCTACGTACTTCCAAACACATTCAAACACCTTCTAAGGTGCTTCGATGCAGTTTCTACGTACTTCCAAACACATTCAAACACCTTTTAAGGTGCTTCGAAGCAGTTTCGACGTACTTCCAAACACATTCAAACACCTTTTAAGGTGCTTCGAAGCAGTTTCTACGTACTTCCAAACACATTCAAACACCTTTTAAGGTGCTTCGAAGCAGTTTCTACGTACTTCCAAACACATTCAAACACATTTTAAGGTGCTTCGAAGCAGTTTCGACGTACTTCCAAACACATTCAAACACCTTTTAAGGTGCTTCGAAGCAGTTTCTACGTACTTCCAAACACATTCAAACACCTTTTAAGGTGCTTCGAAGCAGTTTCTACGTACTTCCAAACACATTCAAACACCTTTTAAGGTGCTTCGAAGCAGTTTCTACGTACTTCCAAACACATTCAAACACATTCTAAGGTGCTTCGAAGCAGTTTCTACGTACTTCCAAACACATTCAAACACCTTTTAAGGTGCTTCGAAGCAGTTTCTACGTACTTCCAAACACATTCAAACAACTTCTAAGGTGCTTCGAAGCAGTTTCTACGTACTTCCAAACACATTCAAACACCTTCTAAGGTGCTTCGATGCAGTTTCTACGTACTTCCAAACACACTCAAACACCTTTTAAGGTGCTTCGAAGCAGTTTCTACGTACTTCCAAACACATTCAAACACCTTTTAAGGTGCTTCGAAGCAGTTTCTACGTACTTCCAAACACATTCAAGCACCTTTTAAGGTGCTTCGAAGCAGTTTCTACGTACTTCCAAACACATTCAAACACCTTCTTAGGTGCTTCGAAGCAGTTTCTACGTACTTCCAAACACACTCAAACACCTTCTAAGGTGCTTCGAAGCAGTTTCTACGTACTTCCAAACACATTCAAACACCTTTTAAGGTGCTTCGAAGCAGTTTCTACGTACTTACAAACACATTCAAACACCTTCTTAGGTGCTTCGAAGCAGTTTCTACGTACTTCCAAACACATTCAAACACCTTTTAAGGTGCTTCGATGCAGTTTCTACGTACTTCCAAACACATTCAAACACCTTTTAAGGTGCTTCGAAGCAGTTTCTACGTACTTCCAAACACATTCAAACAACTTCTAAGGTGCGTCGAAGCAGTTTCTGCGTACTTCCAAACACATTCAAACACCTTTTAAGGTGCTTCGAAGCAGTTTCTACGTACTTACAAACACATTCAAACACCTTCTTAGTGCTTCGAAGCAGTTTCTACGTACTTCCAAACACATTCAAACACCTTTTAAGGTGCTTCGATGCAGTTTCTACGTACTTCCAAACACATTCAAACACCTTTTAAGGTGCTTCGAAGCAGTTTCTACGTACTTCCAAACACACTCAAACACCTTCTAAGGTGCTTCGAAGCAGTTTCTACGTACTTCCAAACACATTCAAACACCTTTTAAGGTGCTTCGAAGCAGTTTCTACGTACTTCCAAACACATTCAAACACCTTCTAAGGTGCTTCGAAGCAGTTTCTACGTACTTCCAAACACATTCAAACACCTTTTAAGGTGCTTCGATGCAGTTTCTACGTACTTCCAAACACATTCAAACACCTTTTAAGGTGCTTCGAAGCAGTTTCTACGTACTTCCAAACACATTCAAACAACTTCTAAGGTGCGTCGAAGCAGTTTCTACGTACTTCCAAACACATTCAAACACCTTTTAAGGTGCTTCGAAGCAGTTTCTACGTACTTCCAAACACATTCAAACACCTTCTAAGGTGCTTCGAAGCAGTTTCTACGTACTTCCAAACACATTCAAACACCTTCTAAGGTGCTTCGAAGCAGTTTCTACGTACTTCCAAACACATTCAAACAACTTCTAAGGTGCTTCGAAGCAGTTTCTGCGTACTTCCAAACACATTCAAACACCTTTTAAGGTGCTTCGAAGCAGTTTCTACGTACTTACAAACACATTCAAACACCTTCTTAGGTGCTTCGAAGCAGTTTCTACGTACTTCCAAACACATTCAAACACCTTTTAAGGTGCTTCGATGCAGTTTCTACGTACTTCCAAACACATTCAAACACCTTTTAAGGTGCTTCGAAGCAGTTTCTACGTACTTCCAAACACATTCAAACACCTTCTAAGGTGCTTCGAAGCAGTTTCTGCGTACTTCCAAACACATTCAAACACCTTCTTAGGTGCTTCGAAGCAGTTTCTACGTACTTCCAAACACATTCAAACACCTTTTAAGGTGCTTCGAAGCAGTTTCTACGTACTTCCAAACACATTCAAACACCTTTTAAGGTGCTTCGATGCAGTTTCTACGTACTTCCAAACACATTCAAACACCTTTTAAGGTGCTTCGAAGCAGTTTCTACGTACTTCCAAACACATTCAAACAACTTCTAAGGTGCGTCGAAGCAGTTTCTACGTACTTCCAAACACATTCAAACACCTTTTAAGGTGCTTCGAAGCAGTTTCTACGTACTTCCAAACACATTCAAACACCTTCTAAGGTGCTTCGAAGCAGTTTCTACGTACTTCCAAACACATTCAAACACCTTCTAAGGTGCTTCGAAGCAGTATCTACGTACTTCCAAACACATTCAAACAACTTCTAAGGTGCTTCGAAGCAGTTTCTACGTACTTCCATACACATTCAAACACCTTTTAAGGTGCTTCGAAGCAGTTTCTATGTACTTCCAAACACACTCAAACACCTTTTAAGGTGCTTCGAAGCAGTTTCTATGTACTTCCAAACACACTCAAACACCTTCTAAGGTGCTTCGAAGCAGTTTCTATGTACTTCCAAACACACTCAAACACATTCTAAGGTGCTTCAAAGCAGTTTCTACGTACTTCCAAACACACTCAAACACCTTTAAAGGTGCTTCGAAGCAGTTTCTACGCACTTCGAAACATACTCAAACAACTTTTAAGATGCTTCGAAGCAGTTTCTACGTACTTCCAAACACACTCAAACAGCTTTAAAGGTGCTTCGAAGCAGTTTCTACGTACTTCCAAACATACTCAAACACCTTTTAAGGTGCTTCAAAGCAGTTTCTACGTACTTCCAAACATACTCAAACACCTTTTTAGGTGCTTCAAAGCAGTTTCTACGTACTTCCAAACACACTCAAACACCTTTTAAGGTGCTTCAAAGCAGTTTCTACGTACTTCCAAACACACTCAAACACCTTTTAAGGTGCTTCAAAGCAGTTTCTACGTACTTCCAAACATACTCAAACACATTCTAAGGAGCTTCGAAGCAGTTTCTACGTACTTCCAAACACATTCAAACACCTTTTAAGATGCTTCGAAGCAGTTTCTACGTACTTCCAAACACACTCAAACACCTTTAAAGGTGCTTCGAAGCAGTTTCTACGTACTTCCAAACATACTCAATTACATTCTAAGGTGCTTCGAAGCAGTTTCTACGTACTTCCAAACATACTCAAACACCTTTAAAGGTGCTTCGAAGCAGTTTCTACGTACTTCCAAACACACTCAAACACCTTTAAAGGTGCTTCGAAGCAGTTTCTACGTACTTCCAAACATACTCAATTACATTCTAAGGTGCTTCGAAGCAGTTTCTACGTACTTCCAAACATACTCAAACACCTTTAAAGGTGCTTCGAAGCAGTTTCTACGTACATCCAAACACATTCAAACACCTTTTAAGATGCTTCGAAGCAGTTTCTACGTACTTCCAAACACACTCAAACACCTTTTAAGATGCTTCGAAGCAGTTTCTACGTACTTCCAAACACATTCAAACACCTTTTAAGGTGCTTCGAAGCAGTTTCTACGTACTTCCAAACATACTCAATTACATTCTAAGGTGCTTCGAAGCAGTTTCTACGTACTCCAAACATACTCAAACACCTTTAAAGGTGCTTCGAAGCAGTTTCTACGTACATCCAAACACATTCAAACACCTTTTAAGATGCTTCGAAGCAGTTTCTACGTACTTCCAAACACACTCAAACACCTTTAAAGGTGCTTCGAAGCAGTTTCTACGTACTTCCAAACACACTCAAACACCTGTAAAGGTGCTTCGAAGCAGTTTCTACGTACTTCCAAACACACTCAAACACCTTTAAAGGTGCTTCGAAGCAGTTTCTACGTACTTCCAAACATACTCAATTACATTCTAAGGTGCTTCGAAGCAGTTTCTACGTACTTCCAAACACACTCAAACACCTTTAAAGGTGCTTCGAAGCAGTTTCTACGTACTTCCAAACACACTCAAACACCTTTAAAGGTGCTTCGAAGCAGTTTCTACGTACTTCCAAACATACTCAATTACACACTCAAGCACCTTTTAAGGTGCTTCAAAGCAGTTTCTACGTACTTCCAAACACACTCAAACACCTTTAAAGGTGGTTCGAAGCAATTTCTACGCACTTCCAAACACACTCAAGCACCTTTAAAGGTGCTTCGAAGCAGTTTCTACGTACTTCCAAACATACTCAAACACATTCTAAGGTGCTTCGAAGCAGTTTCTACGTACTTCCAAACACACTCAAGCACCTTTAAAGGTGCTTCAAAGCAGTTTCTACGTACTTCCAAACACACTCAAACACCTTTAAAGGTGCTTCGAAGCAGTTTCTACGCACTTCGAAACATACTCAAACAACTTTTAAGATGCTTCGAAGCAGTTTCTACGTACTTCCAAACACACTCAAACAGCTTTAAAGGTGCTTCGAAGCAGTTTCTACGTACTTCCAAACATACTCAAACACCTTTTAAGGTGCTTCAAAGCAGTTTCTACGTACTTCCAAACATACTCAAACACCTTTCAAGGTGCTTCAAAGCAGTTTCTACGTACTTCCAAACACACTCAAACACCTTTTAAGGTGCTTCAAAGCAGTTTCTACGTACTTCCAAACACACTCAAACACCTTTTTAGGTGCTTCGAAGCAGTTTCTACGTACTTCCAAACACACTCAAACAACTTTTAAGATGCTTCGAAGCAGTTTCTACGTACTTCCAAACACACTCAAACACCTTTAAAGGTGCTTCGAAGCAGTTTCTACGTACTTCCAAACATACTCAAACACATTCTAAGGTGCTTCGAAGCAGTTTCTACGTACTTCCAAACACACTCAAACACCTTTTAAGGTGCTTCGAAGCAGTTTCTACGTACTTCCAAACATACTCAAACACCTTTAAAGGTGCTTCAAAGCAGTTTCTACGCACTTCCAAACATACTCAAACACATTCTAAGGAGCTTCGAAGCAGTTTCTACGTACTTCCAAACACACTCAAACACCTTTTAAGGTGCTTCGAAGCAGTTTCTACGTACTTCCAAACATACTCAAACACATTCTAAGGTGCTTCGAAGCAGTTTCTACGTACTTCCAAACATACTCAAACACATTCTAAGGTGCTTCAAAGCAGTTTCTACGTACTTCCAAACACACTCAAACACCTTTTTAGGTGCTTCAAAGCAGTTTCTACGTACTTCCAAACACACTAAAACACCTTTAAAGGTGCTTCAAAGCAGTTTCTACGTACTTCCAAACACACTCAAACACCTTTAAAGGTGCTTCGAAGCAGTTTCTACGTACTTCCAAACACACTCAAACACCTTTAAAGGTGCTTCGAAGCAGTTTCTACGTACTTCCAAACATACTCAATTACATTCTAAGGTGCTTCGAAGCAGTTTCTACGTACTTCCAAACATACTCAAACACCTTTAAAGGTGCTTCGAAGCAGTTTCTACGTACATCCAAACACATTCAAACACCTTTTAAGATGCTTCGAAGCAGTTTCTACGTACTTCCAAACACACTCAAACACCTTTTAAGATGCTTCGAAGCAGTTTCTACGTACTTCCAAACACACTCAAACACCTTTAAAGGTGCTTCGAAGCAGTTTCTACGTACTTCCAAACATACTCAATTACATTCTAAGGTGCTTCGAAGCAGTTTCTACGTACTTCCAAACATACTCAAACACCTTTAAAGGTGCTTCGAAGCAGTTTCTACGTACTTCCAAACATACTCAATTACATTCTAAGGTGCTTCGAAGCAGTTTCTACGTACTTCCAAACACACTCAAACACCTTTAAAGGTGCTTTGAAGCAGTTTCTACGTACTTCCAAACACACTCAAGCACCTGTAAAGGTGCTTCGAAGCAGTTTCTACGTACTTCCAAACATACTCAATTACATTCTAAGGTGCTTCGAAGCAGTTTCTACGTACTTCCAAACATACTCAAACACCTTTAAAGGTGCTTCGAAGCAGTTTCTACGTACTTCCAAACATACTCAATTACATTCTAAGGTGCTTCGAAGCAGTTTCTACGTACTTCCAAACACACTCAAACACCTTTAAAGGTGCTTTGAAGCAGTTTCTACGTACTTCCAAACACACTCAAGCACCTTTAAAAGTGCTTCAAAGCAGTTTCTACGTACTTCCAAACACACTCAAACACCTTTAAAGGTGCTTCGAAGCAGTTTCTACGCACTTCGAAACATACTCAAACAACTTTTAAGATGCTTCGAAGCAGTTTCTACGTACTTCCAAACACACTCAAGCACCTTTTAAGGTGCTTCAAAGCAGTTTCTACGTACTTCCAAACACACTCAAACACCTTTAAAGGTGGTTCGAAGCAATTTCTACGCACTTCCAAACACACTCAACCACCTTTTTAGGTGCTTCGAAGCAGTTTCTACGTACTTCCAAACATACTCAAACACATTCTAAGGTGCTTCGAAGCAGTTTCTACGTACTTCCAAACACACTCAAGCACCTTTAAAGGTGCTTCAAAGCAGTTTCTACGTACTTCCAAACACACTCAAACACCTTTAAAGGTGCTTCGAAGCAGTTTCTACGCACTTCGAAACATACTCAAACAACTTTTAAGATGCTTCGAAGCAGTTTCTACGTACTTCCAAACACACTCAAACAGCTTTAAAGGTGCTTCGAAGCAGTTTCTACGTACTTCCAAACATACTCAAACACCTTTTAAGGTGCTTCAAAGCAGTTTCTACGTACTTCCAAACATACTCAAACACCTTTCAAGGTGCTTCAAAGCAGTTTCTACGTACTTCCAAACACACTCAAACACCTTTTAAGGTGCTTCAAAGCAGTTTCTACGTACTTCCAAACACACTCAAACACCTTTTTAGGTGCTTCGAAGCAGTTTCTACGTACTTCCAAACATACTCAATTACATTCTAAGGTGCTTCGAAGCAGTTTCTACGTACTTCCAAACATACTCAAACACATTCTAAGGTGCTTCGAAGCAGTTTCTACGTACTTCCAAACACACTCAAACACCTTTAAAGGTGCTTCAAAGCAGTTTCTACGTACTTCCAAACACACTCAAACACCTTTAAAGGTGCTTCGAAGCAGTTTCTACGCACTTCGAAACATACTCAAACAACTTTTAAGATGCTTCGAAGCAGTTTCTACGTACTTCCAAACACACTCAAGCACCTTTAAAGGTGCTTCAAAGCAGTTTCTACGTACTTCCAAACACACTCAAACACCTTTAAAGGTGCTTCGAAGCAGTTTCTACGTACTTCCAAACACACTCAAACAACTTTTAAGATGCTTCGAAGCAATTTCTACGTACTTCCAAACACACTCAAGCACCTTTTAAGGTGCTTCAAAGCAGTTTCTACGTACTTCCAAACACACTCAAACACCTTTAAAGGTGCTTCGAAGCAGTTTCTACGTACTTCCAAACATACTCAAACACATTCTAAGGTGCTTCGAAGCAGTTTCTACGTACTTCCAAACACATTCAAACACCTTTTAAGATGCTTCGAAGCAGTTTCTACGTACTTCCAAACACACTCAAACACCTTTAAAGGTGCTTCGAAGCAGTTTCTACGTACTTCCAAACACACTCAAACACCTTTAAAGGTGCTTCGAAGCAGTTTCTACGTACTTCCAAACATACTCAAACACCTTTTAAGGTGCTTCGAAGCAGTTTCTACGTACTTCGAAACATACTCAAACAACTTTTAAGGTGCTTCAAAGCAGTTTCTACGTACTTCCAAACACACTCAAACACCTTTTTAGGTGCTTCAAAGCAGTTTCTACGTACTTCCAAACACACTAAAACACCTTTAAAGGTGCTTCAAAGCAGTTTCTACGTACTTCCAAACACACTCAAACACCTTTAAAGGTGCTTCAAAGCAGTTTCTACGTACTTCCAAACACACTCAAACACATTCTAAGGTGCTTCGAAGCAGTTTCTACGTACTTCCAAACACACTCAAACACCTTTTTAGGTGCTTCGAAGCAGTTTCTACGTTCTTCCAAACATACTCAAACACATTCTAAGGTGCTTCGAAGCAGTTTCTACGTACTTCCAAACATACTCAAACACATTCTAAGGTGCTTCGAAGCAGTTTCTACGTACTTCCAAACACACTCAAACAACTTTTAAGATGCTTCGAAGCAATTTCTACGTACTTCCAAACACACTCAAGCACCTTTTAAGGTGCTTCAAAGCAGTTTCTACGTACTTATAAACATACTCAAACACCTTTTAAGGTGCTTCAAAGCAGTTTCTACGTACTTCCAAACACACTCAAACACCTTTAAAGGTGCTTCAAAGCAGTTTCTACGTACTTCCAAACACACTCAAACACCTTGTAAGGTGCTTCAAAGCAGTTTCTACGTACTTCCAAACACACTCAAGCACCTTTAAAGGTGCTACAAACCAGGTTCTACGTACTTCCAAACACACTCAAACACATTCTAAGGTGCTTCGAAGCAGTTTCTACGTACTTCCAAACACATTCAAACACCTTTTAAGGTGCTTCAAAGCAGTTTCTACGTACTTCCAAACACACTCAAACAACTTTTAAGATGCTTCGAAGCAATTTCTACGTACTTCCAAACACACTCAAGCACCTTTTTAGGTGCTTCGAAGCAGTTTCTACGTTCTTCCAAACATACTCAAACACATTCTAAGGTGCTTCGAAGCAGTTTCTACGTACTTCCAAACATACTCAAACACATTCTAAGGTGCTTCGAAGCAGTTTCTACGTACTTCCAAACACACTCAAACAACTTTTAAGATGCTTCGAAGCAATTTCTACGTACTTCCAAACACACTCAAGCACCTTTTAAGGTGCTTCAAAGCAGTTTCTACGTACTTATAAACATACTCAAACACCTTTTAAGGTGCTTCAAAGCAGTTTCTACGTACTTCCAAACACACTCAAACACCTTTAAAGGTGCTTCAAAGCAGTTTCTACGTACTTCCAAACACACTCAAACACCTTGTAAGGTGCTTCAAAGCAGTTTCTACGTACTTCCAAACACACTCAAGCACCTTTAAAGGTGCTACAAACCAGGTTCTACGTACTTCCAAACACACTCAAACACATTCTAAGGTGCTTCGAAGCAGTTTCTACGTACTTCCAAACACATTCAAACACCTTTTAAGGTGCTTCAAAGCAGTTTCTACGTACTTCCAAACACACTCAAACAACTTTTAAGATGCTTCGAAGCAATTTCTACGTACTTCCAAACACACTCAAGCACCTTTTAAGGTGCTTCAAAGCAGTTTCTACGTACTTCCAATCATACTCAAACACATTCTAAGGTGCTTCGAAGCAGTTTCTACGTACTTCCAAACACATTCAAACACCTTTTAAGGTGCTTCAAAGCAGTTTCTACGTACTTCCAAACACACTCAAGCACCTTTTAAGGTGCTACAAACCAGTTTCTACGTACTTCCAAACACACTCAAACACCTTTAAAGGTGCTTCAAAGCAGTTTCTACGCACTTCCAAACATACTCAAACACATTCTAAGGAGCTTCGAAGCAGTTTCTACGTACTTCCAAACATACTCAAACACCTTTAAAGGTGCTTCAAAGCAGTTTCTACGTACTTCCAAACACACTCAAACACCTTTAAAGGTGCTTCGAAGCAGTTCTACGTACTTCCAAACATACTCAAACACATTCCCAGGTGCTTCGAAGCAGTTTCTACGTACTTCCAAACACACTCAAACAACTTTTAAGATGCTTCGAAGCAGTTTCTACGTACTTCCAAACACACTCAAGCACCTTTAAAGGTGCTTCAAAGCAGTTTCTACGTACTTCCAAACACACTCAAACACATTCTAAGGTGCTTCGAAGCAGTTTTCTACGTACTTCCAAACACACTCAAACACCTTTTAAGGTGCTTCGAAGCAGTTTCTACGTACTTCCAAACATACTCAAACACCTTTAAAGGTGCTTCAAAGCAGTTTCTACGTACTTCCAAACACACTCAAACACCTTTAAAGGTGCTTCGAAGCAGTTCTACGTACTTCCAAACATACTCAAACACATTCCCAGGTGCTTCGAAGCAGTTTCTACGTACTTCCAAACACACTCAAACAACTTTTAAGATGCTTCGAAGCAGTTTCTACGTACTTCCAAACACACTCAAGCACCTTTAAAGGTGCTTCAAAGCAGTTTCTACGTACTTCCAAACACACTCAAACACATTCTAAGGTGCTTCGAAGCAGTTTCTACGTACTTCCAAACACACTCAAGCACCTTTAAAGGTGCTTCAAAGCAGTTTCTACGTACTTCCAAACACACTCAAACACATTCTAAGGTGCTTCGAAGCAGTTTCTACGTACTTCCAAACACACTCAAACACCTTTTAAGGTGCTTCGAAGCAGTTTCTACGTACTTCCAAACATACTCAAACACCTTTAAAGGTGCTTCAAAGCAGTTTCTACGTACTTCCAAACACACTCAAACACCTTTAAAGGTGCTTCGAAGCAGTTCTACGTACTTCCAAACATACTCAAACACATTCCCAGGTGCTTCGAAGCAGTTTCTACGTACTTCCAAACACACTCAAACAACTTTTAAGATGCTTCGAAGCAGTTTCTACGTACTTCCAAACACACTCAAACACCTTTAAAGGTGCTTCGAAGCAGTTTCTACGTACTTCCAAACATACTCAAACACATTCTAAGGTGCTTCGAAGCAGTTTCTACGTACTTCCAAACACACTCAAACACCTTTTAAGGTGCTTCGAAGCAGTTTCTACGTACTTCCAAACATACTCAAACACCTTTAAAGGTGCTTCAAAGCAGTTTCTACGCACTTCCAAACATACTCAAACACATTCTAAGGAGCTTCGAAGCAGTTTCTA
The DNA here is from genome assembly GCF_943734765.1 of Anopheles ziemanni. Lineage (NCBI taxonomy): Eukaryota > Metazoa > Arthropoda > Insecta > Diptera > Culicidae > Anopheles > Anopheles ziemanni. The sequence continues at coordinate 19,825 of NW_026690046.1, read as the reverse complement.
CGTACTTCCAAACACACTCAAACACCTTTTAAGGTGCTTCGAAGCAGTTTCTACGTACTTCCAAACATACTCAAACACATTCTAAGGTGCTTCGAAGCAGTTTCTACGTACTTCCAAACATACTCAAACACATTCTAAGGTGCTTCAAAGCAGTTTCTACGCACTTCCAAACATGCTCAAACACATTCTAAGGAGCTTCGAAGCAGTTTCTACGTACTTCCAAACACACTCAAACACCTTTTTAGGTGCTTCAAAGCAGTTTCTACGTACTTCCAAACACACTCAAACACCTTTAAAGGTGCTTCAAAGCAGTTTCTACGTACTTCCAAACACACTCAAACACCTTTAAAGGTGCTTCAAAGCAGTTTCTACGTACTTCCAAACACACTCAAACACATTCTAAGGTGCTTCGAAGCAGTTTCTACGTACTTCCAAACACACTCAAACAACTTTTAAGATGCTTCGAAGCAATTTCTACGTACTTCCAAACACACTCAAGCACCTTTTAAGGTGCTTCAAAGCAGTTTCTACGTACTTCCAAACACACTCAAACACCTTTAAAGGTGCTTCGAAGCAGTTTCTACGTACTTCCAAACATACTCAAACACATTCTAAGGTGCTTCGAAGCAGTTTCTACGTACTTCCAAACATACTCAAACACATTCTAAGGTGCTTCAAAGCAGTTTCTACGCACTTCCAAACATGCTCAAACACATTCTAAGGAGCTTCGAAGCAGTTTCTACGTACTTCCAAACACACTCAAACACCTTTAAAGGTGCTTCAAAGCAGTTTCTACGTACTTCCAAACACACTCAAACACCTTTAAAGGTGCTTCAAAGCAGTTTCTACGTACTTCCAAACATACTCAAACACATTCTAAGGTGCTTCGAAGCAGTTTCTACGTACTTCCAAACATACTCAAACACATTCTAAGGTGCTTCGAAGCAGTTTCTACGTACTTCCAAACACACTCAAACAACTTTTAAGATGCTTCGAAGCAATTTCTACGTACTTCCAAACACACTCAAGCACCTTTTAAGGTGCTTCAAAGCAGTTTCTACGTACTTATAAACATACTCAAACACCTTTTAAGGTGCTTCAAAGCAGTTTCTACGTACTTCCAAACACACTCAAACACCTTTAAAGGTGCTTCAAAGCAGTTTCTACGTACTTCCAAACACACTCAAACACCTTGTAAAGTGCTTCAAAGCAGTTTCTACGTACTTCCAAACACACTCAAGCACCTTTAAAGGTGCTACAAACCAGGTTCTACGTACTTCCAAACACACTCAAACACATTCTAAGGTGCTTCGAAGCAGTTTCTACGTACTTCCAAACACACTCAAACAACTTTTAAGATGCTTCGAAGCAATTTCTACGTACTTCCAAACATACTCAAACACCTTTTAAGGTGCTTCAAAGCAGTTTCTACGTACTTCCAATCATACTCAAACACATTCTAAGGTGCTTCGAAGCAGTTTCTACGTACTTCCAAACACATTCAAACACCTTTTAAGGTGCTTCAAAGCAGTTTCTACGTACTTCCAAACACACTCAAGCACCTTTTAAGGTGCTACAAACCAGTTTCTACGTACTTCCAAACACACTCAAACACCTTTTAAGGTGCTTCAAAGCAGTTTCTACGTACTTCCAAACACACTCAAACACATTCTAAGGTGCTTCAAAGCAGTTTCTACGCACTTCCAAACACACTCAAACACCTTTAAAGGTGCTTCAAAGCAGTTTCTACGTACTTCCAAACACACTCAAACACCTTTAAAGGTGCTTCGAAGCAGTTCTACGTACTTCCAAACATACTCAAACACATTCCCAGGTGCTTCGAAGCAGTTTCTACGTACTTCCAAACACACTCAAACATCTTTTAAGGTGCTTCAAAGCAGTTTCTACGTACTTCCAAACACACTCAAACACCTTTAAAGGTGCTTCAAAGCAGTTTCTACGTACTTCCAAACATACTCAAACACATTCTAAGGTGCTTCGAAGCAGTTTCTACGTACTTCCAAACATACTCAAACACATTCTAAGGTGCTTCGAAGCAGTTTCTACGTACTTCCAAACACACTCAAACAACTTTTAAGATGCTTCGAAGCAATTTCTACGTACTTCCAAACACACTCAAGCACCTTTTAAGGTGCTTCAAAGCAGTTTCTACGTACTTATAAACATACTCAAACACCTTTTAAGGTGCTTCAAAGCAGTTTCTACGTACTTCCAAACACACTCAAACACCTTTAAAGGTGCTTCAAAGCAGTTTCTACGTACTTCCAAACACACTCAAACACCTTGTAAAGTGCTTCAAAGCAGTTTCTACGTACTTCCAAACACACTCAAGCACCTTTAAAGGTGCTACAAACCAGGTTCTACGTACTTCCAAACACACTCAAACACATTCTAAGGTGCTTCGAAGCAGTTTCTACGTACTTCCAAACACACTCAAACACCTTTAAAGGTGCTTCGAAGCAGTTTCTACGCACTTCCAAACATACTCAAACACATTCTAAGGTGCTTCGAAGCAGTTTCTACGTACTTCCAAACACACTCAAACAACTTTTAAGATGCTTCGAAGCAGTTTCTACGTACTTCCAAACACACTCAAACACCTTTAAAGGTGCTTCGAAGCAGTTTCTACGTACTTCCAAACACACTCAAGCACCTTTAAAGGTGCTTCGAAGCAGTTCTACGTACTTCCAAACATACTCAAACACATTCCCAGGTGCTTCGAAGCAGTTTCTACGTACTTCCAAACACACTCAAACATCTTTTAAGATGCTTCGAAGCAGTTTCTACGTACTTCCAAACACACTCAAGCACCTTTAAAGGTGCTTCAAAGCAGTTTCTACGTACTTCCAAACACACTCAAACACATTCTAAGGTGCTTCGAAGCAGTTTCTACGTACTTCCAAACACACTCAAACAACTTTTAAGATGCTTCGAAGCAATTTCTACGTACTTCCAAACACACTCAAGCACCTTTTAAGGTGCTTCAAAGCAGTTTCTACGTACTTCCATACACACTCAAACACCTTTAAAGGTGCTTCGAAGCAGTTTCTACGTACTTCCAAACATACTCAAACACATTCTAAGGTGCTTCGAAGCAGTTTCTACGTACTTCCAAACATACTCAAACACATTCTAAGGTGCTTCAAAGCAGTTTCTACGTACTTCCAAACATGCTCAAACACATTCTAAGGAGCTTCGAAGCAGTTTCTACGTACTTCCAAACACACTCAAACACCTTTTAAGGTGCTTCGAAGCAGTTTCTACGTACTTCCAAACACACTCAAACACCTTTTAAGGTGCTTCAAAGCAGTTTCTACGTACTTCCAAACACACTCAAACACCTTTAAAGGTGCTTCGAAGCAGTTTCTACGTACTTCCAAACATACTCAAACACATCTAAGGTGCTTCGAAGCAGTTCTAACGTACTTCCAAACATACTCAAACACATTCTAAGGTGCTTCAAAGCAGTTCTACGTACTTCCAAACATGCTCAAACACATTCTAAGGAGCTTCGAAGCAGTTTCTACGTACTTCCAAACACACTCAAACACCTTTTAAGGTGCTTCGAAGCAGTTTCTACGTACTTCCAAACACACTCAAACACCTTTAAAGGTGCTTCAAAGCAGTTTCTACGTACTTCCAAACACACTCAAACACCTTTAAAGGTGCTTCAAAGCAGTTCTACGTACTTCCAAACACACTCAAACACATTCTAAGGTGCTTCGAAGCAGTTTCTACGTACTTCCAAACACACTCAAACACCTTTTTAGGTGCTTCGAAGCTGTTTCTACGTTCTTCCAAACATACTCAAACACATTCTAAGGTGCTTCGAAGCAGTTTCTACGTACTTCCAAACATACTCAAACACATTCTAGTGCTTCGAAGCAGTTTCTACGTACTTCCAAACACACTCAAAACAACTTTTAAGATGCTTCGAAGCAATTTTCTACGTACTTCCAAACACACTCAAGCACCTTTTAAGGTGCTTCAAAGCAGTTTCTACGTACTTATAAACATACTCAAACACCTTTTAAGGTGCTTCAAAGCAGTTTCTACGTACTCCAAACACACTCAAAACACCTTTAAAGGTGCTTCAAAGCAGTTTCTACGTACTTCCAAACACACTCAAACACCTTGTAAGGTGCTTCAAAGCAGTTTCTACGTACTTCCAAACACACTCAAGCACCTTTAAAGGTGCTACAAACCAGGTTCTACGTACTTCCAAACACACTCAAACACATTCTAAGGTGCTTCGAAGCAGTTTCTACGTACTTCCAAACACACTCAAACAACTTTTAAGATGCTTCGAAGCAATTTCTACGTACTTCCAAACACACTCAAGCACCTTTTAAGGTGCTTCAAAGCAGTTTCTACTTACTTCCAATCATACTCAAACACATTCTAAGGTGCTTCGAAGCAGTTTCTACGTACTTCCAAACACATTCAAACACCTTTTAAGGTGCTTCAAAGCAGTTTCTACGTACTTCCAAACACACTCAAGCACCTTTTAAGGTGCTACAAACCAGTTTCTACGTACTTCCAAACACACTCAAACACCTTTAAGGTGCTTCAAAGCAGTTTCTACGCACTTCCAAACATACTCAAACACATTCTAAGTAGCTTCGAAGCAGTTTCTACGTACTTCCAAACACACTCAAACACCTTTTAAGGTGCTTCGAAGCAGTTTCTACGTACTTCCAAACATACTCAAACACCTTTAAAGGTGCTTCAAAGCAGTTTCTACGTACTTCCAAACTCACTCAAACAACTTTTAAGATGCTTCGAAGCAGTTTCTACGTACTTCCAAACACACTCAAACACCTTTTAAGGTGCTTCAAAGCAGGTTTCTACTTACTTCCAAACACACTCAAACACCTTTAAAGGTGCTTCGAAGCAGTTTCTACGTACTTCCAAACACACTCAAACAACTTTTAAGATGCTTCGAAGCAGTTTCTACGTACTTCCAAACACACTCAAACACCTTTAAAGGGCTTCGAAGCAGTTTCTACGTACTTCCAAACACACTCAAACAACTTTTAAGATGCTTCGAAGCAGTTTCTACGTACTTCCAAACATACTCAAACACATTCTAAGGTGCTTCAAAGCAGTTTCTACGTACTTCCAAACACACTCAAACACCTTTTAAGGTGCTTCAAAGCAGTTTCTACGTACTTCCAAACACACTCAAACACCTTCTAAGGTGCTTCGAAGCAGTTTTCTACGTACTTCCAAACACATTCAAACACCTTTTTAAGGTGCTTCAAAGCAGTTTCTACTTACTTCCAAACACACTCAAACACCTTTAAAGGTGCTTCGAAGCAGTTTTCTACGCACTTCCAAACATACTCAAAACACATTCTAAGGAGCTTCGAAGCAGTTTCTACGTACTTCCAAACACACTCAAACACCTTTAAAGGTGCTTCGAAGCAGTTTCTACGTACTTCCAAACATACTCAACACATTCTAAGGTGCTTCGAAGCAGTTTCTACGTACTTCCAAACACACTCAAACACCTTTAAAGGTGCTCGAAGCAGTTTCTACGTACTCTTCCAAACACACTCAACACACCTTTTAAGGTGCTTCAAAGCAGTTTCTACGTACTTCCAAACACACTCAAACACCTTTAAAGGTGCTTCAAAGCAGTTTCTACGCACTCCAAACATACTCAAACACATTCTAAGTAGCTTCGAAGCAGTTTCTACGTACTTCCAAACACACTCAACAACTTTTAAGATGCTTCGAAGCAGTTTCTACGTACTTCCAAACACACTCAAACACCTTTTAAGGTGCTTCAAAGCAGTTTCTACTTACTTCCAAACACACTCAAACACCTTTAAAGGTGCTTCGAAGCAGTTTCTACGTACTTCCAAACACACTCAAACAACTTTTAAGATGCTTCGAAGCAGTTTCTACGTACTTCCAAACACACTCAAACACCTTTAAAGGTGCTTCGAAGCAGTTTCTACGTACTTCCAAACACACTCAAACAACTTTTAAGATGCTTCGAAGCAGTTTCTACGTACTTCCAGAACATACTCAAACACATTCTAAAGGTGCTTCAAAGCAGTTTTCTACGTACTTCCAAACACACTCAAACACACTTTTAAGGTGCTTCAAAAGCAGTTTCTACGTACTTCCAAACACACTCAAACACCTTCTAAGGTGCTTCGAAGCAGTTTCTACGTACTTCCAAACACATTCAAACACCTTTTAAGGTGCTTCAAAGCAGTTCTACTTACTTCCAAACACACTCAAACACCTTTAAAGGTGCTTCGAAGCAGTTTTCTACGCACTTCCAAACATACTCAAACACATTCTAAGGAGCTTCGAAGCAGTTTCTACGTACTTCCAAACACACTCAAACACCTTTAAAGGTGCTTCGAAGCAGTTTCTACGTACTTCCAAACATACTCAAACACATTCTAAGGTGCTTCGAAGCAGTTTCTACGTACTTCCAAACACACTCAAACACCTTTAAAGGTGCTTCGAAGCAGTTTCTACGTACTTCCAAACACACTCAAACACCTTTTAAGGTGCTTCAAAGCAGTTTCTACGTACTTCCAAACACACTCAAACACCTTTTAAGGTGCTTCGAAGCAGTTTCTACGTACTTCCAAACATACTCAAACACCTTTAAAGGTGCTTCAAAGCAGTTTCTACGTACTTCCAAACTCACTCAAACAACTTTTAAGATGCTTCGAAGCAGTTTCTACGTACTTCCAAACACACTCAAACACCTTTTAATCTGCTTCGAAGCAGTTTCTACGTACTTCCAAACATACTCAAACACCTTTAAAGGTGCTTCAAAGCAGTCTCTACGTACTTCCAAACTCACTCAAACAACTTTTAAGATGCTTCGAAGCAGTTTCTACGTACTTCCAAACACACTCAAACACCTTTTAAGGTGCTTCAAAGCAGTTTCTACTTACTTCCAAACACACTCAAACACCTTTAAAGGTGCTTCGAAGCAGTTTCTACGTACTTCCAAACATACTCAAACACATTCTAAGGTGCTTCAAAGCAGTTTCTACGTACTTCCAAACACACTCAAACACCTTTTAAGGTGCTTCAAAGCAGTTTCTACGTACTTCCAAACACACTCAAAACACCTTCTAAGGTGCTTCGAAGCAGTTTCTACGTACTTCCAAACACATCAAACACCTTTTAAGGTGCTTCAAAGCAGTTTCTACTTACTTCCAAACACACTCAAACACCTTTAAAGGTGCTTCGAAGCAGTTTCTACGCCACTTCCAAACATACTCAAACACATTCTAAGGAGCTTCGAAGCATTTCTACGTACTCCAAACACACTCAAACACCTTTAAAGGTGCTTCGAAGCAGTTTCTACGTACTTCCAAACATACTCAAACACATTCTAAGGTGCTTCGAAGCAGTTTCTACGTACTTCCAAACACACTCAAACACCTTTAAAGGTGCTTCGAAGCAGTTTCTACGTACTTCCAAACACACTCAAACAACTTTTAAGATGCTTCGAAGCAGTTTCTACGTACTTCCAAACACACTCAAACACCTTTTAAGGTGCTTCAAAGCAGTTTCTACTTACTTCCAAACACACTCAAAACACCTTTAAAGTGCTTCGAAGCAGTTTCTACGTACTTCCAAACACACTCAAACAACTTTTAAGATGCTTCGAAGCAGTTTCTACGTACTTCCAAACACACTCAAACACCTTTAAAGGTGCTTCGAAGCAGTTTCTACGTACTTCCAAACACACTCAAACAACTTTTAAGATGCTTCGAAGCAGTTTCTACGTACTTCCAAACATACTCAAACACATTCTAAGGTGCTTCAAAGCAGTTTCTACGTACTTCCAAACACACTCAAACACCTTTTAAGGTGCTTCAAAGCAGTTTCTACGTACTTCCAAACACACTCAAACACCTTCTAAGGTGCTTCGAAGCAGTTTCTACGTACTTCCAAACACATTCAAACACCTTTTAAGGTGCTTCAAAGCAGTTTCTACTTACTTCCAAACACACTCAAACACCTTTAAAGGTGCTTCGAAGCAGTTTCTACGCACTTCCAAACATACTCAAACACATTCTAAGGAGCTTCGAAGCAGTTTCTACGTACTTCCAAACACACTCAAACACCTTTAAAGGTGCTTCGAAGCAGTTTCTACGTACTTCCAAACATACTCAAACACATTCTAAGGTGCTTCGAAGCAGTTTCTACGTACTTCCAAACACACTCAAACACCTTTAAAGGTGCTTCGAAGCAGTTTCTACGTACTTCCAAACATACTCAAACACATTCTAAGGTGCTTCGAAGCAGTTTCTACGTACTTCCAAACACACTCAAACACCTTTAAAGGTGCTTCGAAGCAGTTTCTACGTACTTCCAAACACACTCAAACACCTTTTAAGGTGCTACAAACCAGTTTCTACGTACTTCCAAACACACTCAAACACCTTTAAAGGTGCTTCAAAGCAGTTTCTACGCACTTCCAAACATACTCAAACACATTCTAAGTAGCTTCGAAGCAGTTTCTACGTACTTCCAAACACACTCAAACAACTTTTAAGATGCTTCGAAGCAATTTCTACGTACTTCCAAACACACTCAAACACTTTCTAAGGTGCTTCGAAGCAGTTTCTACGTACTTCCAAACACACTCAAACACCTTTTAAGGTGCTTCGAAGCAGTTTCTACGTACTTCCAAACATACGCAAACACCTTTTAAGGTGCTTCGAAGCAGTTTCTATGTACTTCCAAACACACTCAAACACCTTTTAAGGTGCTTCGAAACAGTTTATACGTACTTCCAAACACACTCAAACACATTTTAAGGTGCTTCGAAGCAGTTTCTACGTACTTCCAAACACACTCAAACACATTATAAGGTGCTTCGAAGCAGTTTCTACGTACTTCCAAACATACGCAAACACCTTTTAAGGTGCTTCGAAGCAGTTTCTATGTACTTCCAAACACACTCAAACACCTTTTAAGGTGCTTCGAAGCAGTTTCTACGCACTTCCAAACACACTCAAACACCTTTTAAGGTGCTTCGAAGCAGTTTCTACACACTCAAACACCTTTTAAGGTGCTTCGAAGCAGTTTCTACGTACTTCCAAACACACTCAAACACCTTTTAAGGTGCTTCGAAGCAGTTTCTACGTACTTCCAAACACACTCAAACACCTTTTAAGGTGCTTCGAAGCAGTTTCTATGTACTTCCAAACGCACTCAAACACTTTCTAAAGTGCTTCGAAGCAGTTTCTACGTACTTCCAAACACACTAAAACACTTTCTAAGGTGCTTCGAAGCAGTTTCTACGTACTTCCAAACACTCTAAAACACTTTCTAAGGTGCTTCGAAGCAGTTTCTACGTACTTTCAAACATACGCAAACACCTTTTAAGGTGCTTCGAAGCAGTTTCTATGTACTTCCAAACACACTCAAACACTTTCTAAGGTGCTTCGAAGCAGTTTCTACGTACTTCCAAACATACGCAAACACCTTTTAAGGTGCTTCGAAGCAGTTTCTACGTACTTCCAAACACACTCAAACACCTTCTAAGGTGCTTCGAAGCAGTTTCTACGCACTTCCAAACACACTCAAACACCTTCTAAGGTGCTTCGAAACAGTTTATACGTACTTCCAAACATACGCAAACACCTTTTAAGGTGCTTCGAAGCAGTTTCTATGTACTTCCAAACACACTCAAACACCTTTTAAGGTGCTTCGAAGCAGTTTCTACGTACTTCCAAACATACGCAAACACCTTTTAAGGTGCTTCGAAGCAGTTTCTATGTACTTCCAAACACACTCAAACACCTTTTAAGGTGCTTCGAAACAGTTTATACGTACTTCCAAACACACTCAAACACATTTTAAGGTGCTTCGAAGCAGTTTCTACGTACTTCCAAACACACTCAAACACATTATAAGGTGCTTCGAAGCAGTTTCTACGTACTTCCAAACATACGCAAACACCTTTTAAGGTGCTTCGAAGCAGTTTCTACGTACTTCCAAACACACTCAAACACCTTTTAAGGTGCTTCGAAGCAGTTTCTATGTACTTCCAAACACACTCAAACACCTTTTAAGGTGCTTCGAAGCAGTTTCTATGTACTTTCAAACACATTCAAACACATTATAAGGTGCTTCGAAGCAGTTTCTATGTACTTCCAAACGCACTCAAACACTTTCTAAAGTGCTTCGAAGCAGTTTCTACGTACTTCCAAACACACTAAAACACTTTCTAAGGTGCTTCGAAGCAGTTTCTACGTACTTCCAAACACTCTAAAACACTTTCTAAGGTGCTTCGAAGCAGTTTCTACGTACTTCCAAACATACGCAAACACCTTTTAAGGTGCTTCGAAGCAGTTTCTATGTACTTCCAAACACACTCAAACACTTTCTAAGGTGCTTCGAAGCAGTTTCTACGTACTTCCAAACATACGCAAACACCTTTTAAGGTGCTTCGAAGCAGTTTCTACGTACTTCCAAACACACTCAAACACCTTCTAAGGTGCTTCGAAGCAGTTTCTACGTACCTCCAAACATACGCAAACACCTTTTAAGGTGCTTCGAAGCAGTTTCTATGTACTTCCAAACACACTCAAACACTTTCTAAGGTGCTTCGAAGCAGTTTCTACGTACTTCCAAACATACGCAAACACCTTTTAAGGTGCTTCGAAGCAGTTTCTATGTACTTCCAAACACACTCAAACACCTTTTAAGGTGCTTCGAAGCAGTTTCTACGCACTTCCAAACACACTCAAACACCTTCTAAGGTGCTTCGAAGCAGTTTCTACGTACTTCCAAACACACTCAAACACCTTTTAAGGTGCTTCGAAGCAGTTTCTACGTACTTCCAAACACATTCAAACACATTATGAGGTGCTTCGAAGCAGTTTCTACGTACTTCCAAACACATTCATACACCTTCTAAGGTGCTTCGAAGCAGTTTCTACGTACTTCCAAACACATTCAAACACATTATAAGGTGCTTCGAAGCAGTTTCTACGTACTTCCAAACACATTCAAACACATTATAAGGTGCTTCGAAGCAGTTTCTACGTACTTCCAAACACATTCAAACACCTTCTAAGGTGCTTCGAAGCAGTTTCTACGTACTTCCAAACACATTCAAACACCTTCTAAGGTGCTTCGAAGCAGTTTCTACGTACTTCCAAACACATTCAAACACATTATAAGGTGCTTCGAAGCAGTTTCTACGTACTTCCAAACACATTCAAACACCTTCTAAGGTGCTTCGAAGCAGTTTCTACGTACTTCCAAACACATTCAAACACATTATGAGGTGCTTCGAAGCAGTTTCTACGTACTTCCAAACACACTCAAACACATTAAAAGGTGCTTCGAAGCAGTTTCTACGTACTTCCAAACACACTCAAACACCTTTTAAGTTGCTTCGAAGCAGTTTCTACGTACTTCCAAACACATTCAAACACATTATGAGGTGCTTCGAAGCAGTTTCTACGTACTTCCAAACACATTCATACACCTTCTAAGGTGCTTCGAAGCAGTTTCTACGTACTTCCAAACACATTCAAACACCTTCTAAGGTGCTTCGAAGCAGTTTCTACGTACTTCCAAACACATTCAAACACATTATAAGGTGCTTCGAAGCAGTTTCTACGTACTTCCAAACACATTCAAACACCTTCTAAGGTGCTTCGAAGCAGTTTCTACGTACTTCCAAACACACTCAAACACCTTCTAAGGTGCTTCGAAGCAGTTTCTATGTACTTCCAAACACACTCAAACACTTTCTAAGGTGCTTCGAAGCAGTTTCTACGTACTTCCAAACACATTCAAACACATTATAAGGTGCTTCGAAGCAGTTTCTACGTACTTCCAAACACATTCAAACACCTTCTAAGGTGCTTCGAAGCAGTTTCTACGTACTTCCAAACACACTCAAACACCTTTTAAGTTGCTTCGAAGCAGTTTCTACGTACTTCCAAACACATTCAAACACATGATAAGGTGCTTCGAAGCAGTTTCTACGTACTTCCAAACACACTCAAACACCATTTAAGGTGCTTCGAAGCAGTTTCTATGTACTTCCAAACACACTCAAACACTTTCTAAGGTGCTTCGAAGCAGTTTCTACGTACTTCCAAACACACTCAAACACCTTCTAAGGTGCTTCGAAGCAGTTTCTACGTACTTCCAAACATACGCAAACACCTTTTAAGGTGCTTCGAAGCAGTTGCTACGTACTTCCAAACACACTCAAACACATTAAAAGGTGCTTCGAAGCAGTTTCTACGTACTTCCAAACACACTCAAACACCTTTTAAGTTGCTTCGAAGCAGTTTCTACGTACTTCCAAACACATTCAAACACATGATAAGGTGCTTCGAAGCAGTTTCTACGTACTTCCAAACACACTCAAACACCATTTAAGGTGCTTCGAAGCAGTTTCTATGTACTTCCAAACACACTCAAACACTTTCTAAGGTGCTTCGATGCTCTTTTTTACGTACTTCCAAACACACTCAAACACCTTCTAAGGTGCTTCGAAGCAGTTTCTACGTACTTCCAAACATACGCAAACACCTTTTAAGGTGCTTCGAAGCAGTTTCTACGTACTTTAAAACACACTCAAACACCTTTTAAGGTGCTTCGAAGCAGTTTCTACGTACTTCCAAACATACGCAAACACCTTTTAAGGTGCTTCGAAGCAGTTGCTACGTACTTCCAAACACACTCAAACACATTCTAAGGTGCTTCGAAGCAGTTTCTACGTACTTCCAAACAAATTCAAACACATTCTAAGGTGCTTCGAAGCAGTTTCTACGTACTTCCAAACACATTCAAACACATTATAAGGTGCTTCGAAGCAGTTTCTACGTACTTCCACACACTTTCAAACACATTCTAAGGTGCTTCGAAGCAGTTTCTACGTACTTCCAAACACAGCAATACACATTCTAAGGTGCTTCGAAGCAGTTGCTACGTACTTCCAAACACACTCAAACACATTCTAAGGAGCTTCGAAGTAGTTTCTACGTACTTCCAAACACACTCAAACACCTTCTTAGGTGCTTCGAAGCTGTTTCTACGTACTTCCAAACACACTCAAACACCTTTTAAGGTGCTTCGAAGCTGTTTCTACGTACTTCCAAACACACTCAAACACCTTTTAAGGTGCTTCGAAGCAGTTTCTACGTACTTCCAAACACACTCAAACACATTATAAGGTGCTTCGAAGCAGTTTCTACGTACTTCCAAACACATTCAAACACATTCTAAGGTGCTTCGAAGCAGTTTCTACGTACTTCCAAACACATTCAAACACCTTCTAACGTGCTTCGAAGCAGTTTCTACGTACTTCCAAACACATTCAAGCACATTCTTAGGTGCTTCGAAGCAGTTTCTACGTACTTCCAAACACATTCAAACACCTTCTAAGGTGCTTCGAAGCAGTTTCTACGTACTTCCAAACACATTCAAACACCTTTTAAGGTGCTTCGAAGCAGTTTCTACGTACTTCCAAACACACTCAAACACATTATAAGGTGCTTCGAAGCAGTTTCTACGTACTTCCAAACACATTCAAACACCTTCTAAGGTGCTTCGAAGCAGTTTCTACGTACTTCCAAACACATTCAAACACATTATAAGGTGCTTCGAAGCAGTTTCTACGTACTTCCAAACACACTCAAACACCTTTTAAGGTGCTTCGAAGCAGTTTATACGTACTTCCAAACATACGCAGACACCTTTTAAGGTGCTTCGAAGCAGTTTCTACGTACTTATAAACACACTCAAACACCTTTTAAGGTGCTTCGAAGCAGTTTCTACGTACTTCCAAACATACGCAAACACCTTTTAAGGTGCTTCGAAGCAGTTTCTACGTACTTCCAAACACACTAAAACACTTTCTAAGGTGCTTCGAAGCAGTTTCTACGTACTTCCAAACATACGCAAACACCTTTTAAGGTGCTTCGAAGCAGTTTCTATGTACTTCCAAACACACTCAAACACTTTCTAAGGTGCTTCGAAGCAGTTTCTACGTACTTCCAAACATACGCAAACACCTTTTAAGGTGCTTCGAAGCAGTTTCTATGTACTTCCAAACACACTCAAACACTTTCTAAGGTGCTTCGAAGCAGTTTCTACGTACTTCCAAACACACTCAAACACCTTCTAAGGTGCTTCGAAGCAGTTTCTACGTACTTCCAAACATACGCAAACACCTTTTAAGGTGCTTCGAAGCAGTTTCTACGTACTTCCAAACACACTCAAACACCTTTTAAGGTGCTTCGAAGCAGTTTCTACGTACTTCCAAACATACGCAAACACCTTTTAAGGTGCTTCGAAGCAGTTTCTATGTACTTCCAAACACACTCAAACACCTTTTAAGGTGCTTCGAAACAGTTTATACGTACTTCCAAACACACTCAAACACATTTTAAGGTGCTTCGAAGCAGTTTCTACGTACTTCCAAACACACTCAAACACATTATAAGGTGCTTCGAAGCAGTTTCTACGTACTTCCAAACATACGCAAACACCTTTTAAGGTGCTTCGAAGCAGTTTCTACGTACTTCCAAACACACTCAAACACCTTTTAAGGTGCTTCGAAGCAGTTTCTATGTACTTCCAAACACACTCAAACACCTTTTAAGGTGCTTCGAAGCAGTTTCTACGCACTTCCAAACACACTCAAACACCTTTTAAGGTGCTTCGAAGCAGTTTCTACGTACTTCCAAACATACGCAAACACCTTTTAAGGTGCTTCGAAGCAGTTTCTATGTACTTCCAAACACACTCAAACACTTTCTAAGGTGCTTCGAAGCAGTTTCTACGTACTTCCAAACACTCTAAAACACTTTCTAAGGTGCTTCGAAGCAGTTTCTACGTACTTTCAAACATACGCAAACACCTTTTAAGGTGCTTCGAAGCAGTTTCTATGTACTTCCAAACACACTCAAACACTTTCTAAGGTGCTTCGAAGCAGTTTCTACGTACTTCCAAACATACGCAAACACCTTTTAAGGTGCTTCGAAGCAGTTTCTATGTACTTCCAAACGCACTCAAACACTTTCTAAAGTGCTTCGAAGCAGTTTCTACGTACTTCCAAACACTCTAAAACACTTTCTAAGGTGCTTCGAAGCAGTTTCTACGTACTTTCAAACATACGCAAACACCTTTTAAGGTGCTTCGAAGCAGTTTCTATGTACTTCCAAACACACTCAAACACCTTTTAAGGTGCTTCGAAGCAGTTTCTACGCACTTCCAAACACACTCAAACACCTTTTAAGGTGCTTCGAAGCAGTTTCTACGTACTTCCAAACATACGCAAACACCTTTTAAGGTGCTTCGAAGCAGTTTCTATGTACTTCCAAACACACTCAAACACTTTCTAAGGTGCTTCGAAGCAGTTTCTACGTACTTCCAAACACTCTAAAACACTTTCTAAGGTGCTTCGAAGCAGTTTCTACGTACTTTCAAACATACGCAAACACCTTTTAAGGTGCTTCGAAGCAGTTTCTATGTACTTCCAAACACACTCAAACACTTTCTAAGGTGCTTCGAAGCAGTTTCTACGTACTTCCAAACATACGCAAACACCTTTTAAGGTGCTTCGAAGCAGTTTCTACGTACTTCCAAACACACTCAAACACCTTCTAAGGTGCTTCGAAGCAGTTTCTACGCACTTCCAAACACACTCAAACACCTTCTAAGGTGCTTCGAAACAGTTTATACGTACTTCCAAACATACGCAAACACCTTTTAAGGTGCTTCGAAGCAGTTTCTATGTACTTCCAAACACACTCAAACACCTTTTAAGGTGCTTCGAAGCAGTTTCTACGCACTTCCAAACACACTCAAACACCTTTTAAGGTGCTTCGAAGCAGTTTCTACGTACTTCCAAACATACGCAAACACCTTTTAAGGTGCTTCGAAGCAGTTTCTATGTACTTCCAAACACACTCAAACACCTTTTAAGGTGCTTCGAAACAGTTTATACGTACTTCCAAACATACGCAAACACCTTTTAAGGTGCTTCGAAGCAGTTTCTATGTACTTCCAAGCACACTCAAACACCTTTTAAGGTGCTTCGAAGCAGTTTCTACGCACTTCCAAACGCACTCAAACACCTTTTAAGGTGCTTCGAAGCAGTTTCTACGTACTTCCAAACACACTCAAACACCTTTTAAGGTGCTTCGAAGCAGTTTCTACGTACTTCCAAACACACTCAAACACCTTTTAAGGTGCTTCGAAGCAGTTTCTATGTACTTTCAAACACATTCAAACACATTATAAGGTGCTTCGAAGCAGTTTCTATGTACTTCCAAACGCACTCAAACACTTTCTAAAGTGCTTCGAAGCAGTTTCTACGTACTTCCAAACACACTAAAACACTTTCTAAGGTGCTTCGAAGCAGTTTCTACGTACTTCCAAACACTCTAAAACACTTTCTAAGGTGCTTCGAAGCAGTTTCTACGTACTTCCAAACATACGCAAACACCTTTTAAGGTGCTTCGAAGCAGTTTCTACGTACTTCCAAACACACTCAAACACTTTCTAAGGTGCTTCGAAGCAGTTTTTACGCACTTCCAAACACACTCAAACACCTTCTAAGGTGCTTCGAAGCAGTTTCTACGTACTTCCAAACATACGCAAACACCTTTTAAGGTGCTTCGAAGCAGTTTCTATGTACTTCCAAACACACTCAAACACTTTCTAAGGTGCTTCGAAGCAGTTTCTACGTACTTCCAAACATACGCAAACACCTTTTAAGGTGCTTCGAAGCAGTTTCTACGTACTTCCAAACACACTCAAACACCTTCTAAGGTGCTTCGAAGCAGTTTCTACGTACTTTCAAACACATTCAAACACCTTTTAAGGTGCTTCGAAGCAGTTTCTACGTACTTCCAAACATACGCAAACACCTTTTAAGGTGCTTCGAAGCAGTTTCTACGTACTTTCAAACACATTCAAACACCTTTTAAGGTGCTTCGAAGCAGTTTCTACGTACTTCCAAACACATTCAAACACATTAAAAGGTGCTTCGAAGCAGTTTCTACGTACTTCCAAACACACTCAAACACCTTTTAAGGTGCTTCGAAACAGTTTATACGTACTTCCAAACACACTCAAACACATTATAAGGTGCTTCGAAGCAGTTTCTACGTACTTCCAAACACACTCAAACACCTTTTAAGGTGCTTCGAAGCAGTTTCTACGTACTTCCAAACACACTCAAACACTTTCTAAGGTGCTTCGAAGCAGTTTCTACGTACTTCCAAACATACGCAAACACCTTTTAAGGTGCTTCGAAGCAGTTTCTATGTACTTCCAAACACACTCAAACACTTTCTAAGGTGCTTCGAAGCAGTTTCTACGTACTTCCAAACATACGCAAACACCTTTTAAGGTGCTTCGAAGCAGTTTCTATGTACTTCCAAACACACTCAAACACCTTTTAAGGTGCTTCGAAGCAGTTTTTACGCACTTCCAAACACACTCAAACACCTTCTAAGGTGCTTCGAAGCAGTTTCTACGTACTTCCAAACATACTCAAACACATTCTAAGGTGCTTCGAAGCAGTTTCTACGTACTTCCAAACACACTCAAACACCTTCTAAGGTGCTTCGAAGCAGTTTCTACGCACTTCCAAACACACTCAAACACCTTCTAAGGTGCTTCGAAACAGTTTATACGTACTTCCAAACATACGCAAACACCTTTTAAGGTGCTTCGAAGCAGTTTCTATGTACTTCCAAACACACTCAAACACTTTCTAAGGTGCTTCGAAGCAGTTTCTACGTACTTCCAAACATACGCAAACACCTTTTAAGGTGCTTCGAAGCAGTTTCTATGTACTTCCAAACACACTCAAACACCTTTTAAGGTGCTTCGAAGCAGTTTTTACGCACTTCCAAACACACTCAAACACCTTCTAAGGTGCTTCGAAACAGTTTATACGTACTTCCAAACACACTCAAACACATTATAAGGTGCTTCGAAGCAGTTTCTACGTACTTCCAAACACACTCAAACACTTTCTAAGGTGCTTCGAAGCAGTTTCTACGTACTTCCAAACATACGCAAACACCTTTTAAGGTGCTTCGAAGCAGTTTCTATGTACTTCCAAACACACTCAAACACCTTTTAAGGTGCTTCGAAGCAGTTTTTACGCACTTCCAAACACACTCAAACACCTTCTAAGGTGCTTCGAAGCAGTTTCTACGTACTTCCAAACATACTCAAACACATTCTAAGGTGCTTCGAAGCAGTTTCTACGTACTTCCAAACACACTCAAACACCTTCTAAGGTGCTTCGAAGCAGTTTCTACGCACTTCCAAACACACTCAAACACCTTCTAAGGTGCTTCGAAACAGTTTATACGTACTTCCAAACATACGCAAACACCTTTTAAGGTGCTTCGAAGCAGTTTCTATGTACTTCCAAACACACTCAAACACCTTTTAAGGTGCTTCGAAGCAGTTTCTACGTACTTCCAAACACACTCAAACACCTTTTAAGGTGCTTCGAAGCAGTTTCTACGTACTTCCAAACACACTCAAACACCTTTTAAGGTGCTTCGAAGCAGTTTCTATGTACTTTCAAACACATTCAAACACATTATAAGGTGCTTCGAAGCAGTTTCTATGTACTTCCAAACGCACTCAAACACTTTCTAAAGTGCTTCGAAGCAGTTTCTACGTACTTCCAAACACACTAAAACACTTTCTAAGGTGCTTCGAAGCAGTTTCTACGTACTTCCAAACACTCTAAAACACTTTCTAAGGTGCTTCGAAGCAGTTTCTACGTACTTCCAAACATACGCAAACACCTTTTAAGGTGCTTCGAAGCAGTTTCTACGTACTTCCAAACATACGCAAACACCTTTTAAGGTGCTTCGAAGCAGTTTCTATGTACTTCCAAACACACTCAAACACTTTCTAAGGTGCTTCGAAGCAGTTTCTACGTACTTCCAAACATACGCAAACACCTTTTAAGGTGCTTCGAAGCAGTTTCTATGTACTTCCAAACACACTCAAACACCTTTTAAGGTGCTTCGAAGCAGTTTCTACGTACTTCCAAACACTCTAAAACACTTTCTAAGGTGCTTCGAAGCAGTTTCTACGTACTTCCAAACACATTCAAACACATTAAAAGGTGCTTCGAAGCAGTTTCTACGTACTTCCAAACACACTCAAACACCTTTTAAGGTGCTTCGAAACAGTTTATACGTACTTCCAAACACACTCAAACACATTATAAGGTGCTTCGAAGCAGTTTCTACGTACTTCCAAACACACTCAAACACCTTTTAAGGTGCTTCGAAGCAGTTTCTACGTACTTCCAAACACACTCAAACACTTTCTAAGGTGCTTCGAAACAGTTTATACGTACTTCCAAACACACTCAAACACATTATAAGGTGCTTCGAAGCAGTTTCTACGTACTTCCAAACACACTCAAACACCTTCTAAGGTGCTTCGAAGCAGTTTCTACGTACTTCCAAACATACGCAAACACCTTTTAAGGTGCTTCGAAGCAGTTTCTATGTACTTCCAAACACACTCAAACACCTTTTAAGGTGCTTCGAAGCAGTTTCTACGCACTTCCAAACACACTCAAACACCTTCTAAGGTGCTTCGAAGCAGTTTATACGTACTTCCAAACACACTCAAACACATTTTAAGGTGCTTCGAAACAGTTTATACGTACTTCCAAACACACTCAAACACCTTCTAAGGTGCTTCGAAGCAGTTTCTACGCACTTCCAAACACACTCAAACACCTTCTAAGGTGCTTCGAAACAGTTTATACGTACTTCCAAAC